>NC_026148.1:7294447-7295989 GCF_000512975.1 Sesamum indicum | reverse complement strand
TTGCAAAGAAAAAAATGCTTTAATTCCTTTTGCGACATGGTTTATTGATACATATGTCAAAAACTATATTTCTGTTATAGAAAGAAATTATAGACTAGAATCAGGGAAAGTTTATCAAGGTCTTTACCCTCCACAACAGTCTTTTCATATTGAAAAGAATGGAAAAATTCATAATTTTTCAGCCTTTTCTAAATTAATAGAAACAGACACTCTTACAGTAACTTGTAAACATATTAATAATATGTTTGAACAACAAAATTACACAAATTTATTCCTTAATATTTTAGGAGAACAAATACAATCAATTCATAATACAATTGAAATGATTATTAAAGCTATAAATAATATACAACCGGTCATAATAGAAACAAAATCTGAGGAAAAAGAATGATTATTAAAGCTATAAATAATATACAACCGGTCATAATAGAAACAAAATCTGAGGAAAAAGAAGCATTTCCTAGCTTTCAGCCTCCTCCAGTTATATCTGATTTCAAAATATGACCAATACATGAATTAGAAAAAATGCTTGAAGAAAAATTCAGTAAATTGAGTATAAAAACTCTTCATAAGGAGTTACAGTATGAATTGATAGAAAATACGGATCATAAATAAGTTTTTAAAAACCAAATCAATAAAATTACTAATAAATGGGCTGATAAACCTATTCAAAGTAAATTCTATTATAATAGACCAACACCTATGGATATTTTACATGAAGAATATATTGATACAATAGATATTAGTTATTCAGGTAATAAGATTTATGAATGGAACATAGATGGATATTCTAATAAACAGATTTATAACACGGTACATAGAATGCTTATGTATTCCACTATTTGTAAAAATAGTAATAATTCAGATAAAACTATTGCAGCAATGATTGTTGCTGGATTTATCGGACAACTTAAAGGTTGGTGGGATAATATCTATCTCAACAAGATAAAGATAGTATTATCAATACTGTTAAACAAAAAAATAATAATTTAGTTGAAAATACAGTTTATACACTTGCTGTTAATATTATTGAACACTTTACAGGAAGATTTAGTAATAATAGTGATACTATTAGAACTTTATTACAAAATTTAAGGTGTAAAACACTTTCAGATTTTAGATGGTATAAAGATACTTTCTTAAGTAGAGTAATGGAATTACCAGAATGTAATAATATACATTGGAAATTAAAATTTATTGATGGTCTACCTAGTCTATTTGCAGAAAGGATTAGGAAAAAATTAAGAAAAGACCAGATTAATATTCCATATGAAAGTTATACTTACGGAGCTCTAATAGATACTTGTATACAAGAAGGATTAGCTTTGTGTAATGAAATAAAGCTTAGTCAACAAATTAAAAAACAAAACCTTGATGAAAGAAAACAATTAGGACAATTTTGTCAACAATTTGGTTTAGAAAATCCTACTACTAGTAAGAACCATAAAATTAATAAGCCTCATAAATCAAAACATAGAAAATATTCTCAGAAGCATATAGAGAAAAAGAATAAAAGAAAAGAAGAAAAATCTCAAAGAAAAC
>NC_026148.1:7291048-7293560 GCF_000512975.1 Sesamum indicum | reverse complement strand
CTTTCCAGAATGATGATATATTTCTTGAATTTATTATTGAACCATTTAGTAAAATGTTGCATAATATTTATGATAATATTAAAGCAAAACAGAATCAAATTAATTTCTTAAAACAAGAAATAAACATTATAACAATCAAAGAGCAATTGAAGAATCCTAAATTACAGAATAAAATTAGTCTATTAAAAAATCAATTCTCTTTAGAAATTTGTAATGATCATCCTAATGCTTTTTGGGATAGAAAGAAACATATAGTTTCTTTACCTTATGAAGATTCTTTTGATGAAAAGAATATACCTACTAAGGCGAGGCCTTGTCAAATGAGAATTATGCAAAAAAGAAATTGAATCCTTTTTACAAAAAGGATTAATAAGTCCTTCTCAATCTTCATGGTCATGTACTGCTTTTTATGTTAATAAATATTCTGAAATTGAAAGAGGTATTCCAAGATTAGTTATAAATTATAAACCTCTTAATAAGGCATTAAAATGGATTAGGCATCCTATTCCTAATAAAAAAGATCTACTTGATAGACTTTATGATAGTTTAGTATTTTCTAAATTTGACTTAAAATCAGGATTTTGACAAATACAAATTAATAAATCTGATAGATATAAAACAACATTTAATGTTCCTATTGAACATTATGAATGGAATGTTATGCCATTTGGTTTGAAAAATGCTCCTTCTGAATTTCAGAAAATTATGAATGATATTTTTACTCCTTATAGTACTTTTATAATAGTATATATTGATGACATATTAGTCTATTAAAAAACTATTGAAATGCATTTTAAACATTTAAATATATTTAAACGTTTAATTATACAAAATGGTTTAGTAATCTCTAAGTCAAAGATGGAATTATTCCAGACAAGAATAAGGTTTCTAGGTCATATCATTGAAAAAGGAAGTATTATTCCTATTAATAGAAGTATTGACTTTGCAGATAAATTTCCAAATGAAATAACTGATAAAACTCAATTACAAAGATTTTTAGGAAGTCTAAATTATATTGCTCCTTATTATAAAAATTTAATAGAAGATACGGCTATCTTATATGATAGACTGAAAAAGAATCCTAAGCCATGGACAATTGCTCATACAGAAGCTGTTAAAAGAATAAAATCTAAAGTTAAAACCTTGTTTAATTTAATGTTAAGTAATCCAGATTGGAAAAAGATCATAGAAACTGATGCATCTAATATAGGGTTTGGAGGAATATTAACCCAGATAAATCCTGAAACAAAACAAGTATATCTTGTTAGATTCCACTCAGGAAAATGGAATGATTCTCAGAAAAATTATGCAACTATAGCAAAAGAGATTCTAGCTATACTCAAATGTGTTTTAAAATTTCAAGATGATTTATATAATAAAAAATTTGTAATTATGACAGACTGCAAAACAGCCAAATTTATGCTTCAAAAGGATTTTAAACATGATGTTTCTAAACAAATATTTGCAAGATGGCAGGCTCAATTAGCCCCATTTGATTTTGAAATATTCTATAAAAAGGGAGAAGATAATAGTCTTCCAGATTTCTTAACTCGGGAATATTTTAACAATTGACAGGCATGAACTCCCAAGGTCAGGGATCTTCCTCTTATAGAGGAAGAGGTGGTCGAGGCAAATTACCTGAGATTATATCTCAGAATGGAAAACAAAAGCTCATAGCTATGGATTTATCACAAGATCCTGAATATCAGGCATTCTTGGAATATAAAAAAGGTCAGCAATCTCAAACTGAAGGGAATGATAGTCCCTCATATGCCAAAATAATTGGTGATGAAGAATCTGAATCCAATAATATTGGATTTTCAAAAACCCAACATAAAGAAATTATATTTCTTTTGGAAGAAAAAGATTTGAAATGGAAAAATGATCCATTGGTTTTAATGCAAAGGTATTTGGATAATTCATCCTTACCAGCAAGGACTTATAAGTCCAGATATTTTTATGAACAAATACTTGTTCAAAATGGCTCATGTGAAATATCACATTTTACGAGCACTAATAAAGAAATTTATAATTTCAACAAAATGATTATCAAAAAGGTTATACCTTTGGAAGATTGGGGAATTTTTCCTATGAAAGATAAAGAAATTTTGATTAATAAATCAGCAGTAAAATATAATTACTGGGATTATTGCGATGCCTTTATGAAGGTATTAGATTATGAAAATGATAAGCACAAACATTCCTGGTTTATAAAGGTTTGTGCCAATGTTTATAACACTGATATCCCACACTGGTTTATACACTGGTTTTACTATTTTGGTCCTACTCCAAATATTTTACCTGAGAAAATAAAATTCTTTTTTGATAAATGGGTGGATATTTCACCAGAATTAATAAAGAAACAAGAAGCTAAACTATTCATAGAGGGAATAGCCTCATGTTTCTTCTTCATTGAATTTTCAATACCCTGGATCTGGAAATGGACACCAGAAATTGGTCAGACAGATGCTGGAATTCCTTGCTTATACAGAATATCCCATATTAAATTTTG
>NC_026148.1:7283259-7290960 GCF_000512975.1 Sesamum indicum | reverse complement strand
GAAAATCAGAAGGAAGATATTGCTACCCCATCTCCTTTCGATCATATCTCAAGGAAATTCAAAATGAAGTCAGAATTTCTGACTAAAGAGCAGATGGTTGCTGCATATGTGGAAGAAATGAAAAAGGACCTGATGGCACATTTTGGAGAGGATAATAAATCCACCAAATCTGACTCAACTATGGCATCTGAATTCATGCAAGATGCTCAAGATCCAAATGATGTGGAATTTGCGGATATTTTTGAAGCTATCAAGGAAACCTTGGTAGAAAAAATTCACAAGAAGGATATGGAAGAATCTTCCTCAAACCAGGCAAGAACCCTTGAGAAAATCTGATTAAAGAAGGTATCAATGCATGATTATTAGTGTCAAATGACGCATTAATAAGCAATTAATAAGATGACGTAATCAATGACGTCAAAGCAGACAGAAGGCCGGGAATCTTGGCTTTTCTACTATTCATTTTTGACTTTTAGTTCAATTATTATTGTAATTGTAGCACTTTTTCCCGAAATATCGGTCTTATACTGTGTAATACACGGTTTCTACTATAGTTTGTAGGGTTAGGCCCCTGTAGAATAGGATCCTCTGCATCCTATAAATGCAGATGTTTGGAAACGTTAAGGGCAGAACCTTAGAAGAAACCTCTCTTTTGTTTTCTCTCTTTCTCTCTTGCTCATGTGTTGAGCAATCCCTTCTCATTGTAAATCTATATATTGAAATAAAAGAAGTTTGCAACTACATACGGACTACTGTAAGTTTTACTTGCTTTATTTTAATTTCTGTATTTTAGTTATTATCTTATTTTATTGTTCATGGAAAGCCTTATAGGCTAACCGATTCATGTGTTGATTCCTAACTGTTAATTACACTAGCATGAATTTGGCATCATGAATAATAAGGACTCATCAAATTTATAGGTTGGATAATAATAACTGGCCTTGACATAAAAAATATGTTCTAAATATATGGCTCCTGGTAAGACCCCGGTCATAGCCGTGTTAAAGACGTTTTTAGGGGCAGTTTGGAGTATTATATTTGGATATAAATTTTATGAAAGGTTGCCGGTTATTCATTATCTTGTAAAATTATCCTATCCTTGCCTGATGGTCCTGGTTGAAATGGTATTAGAGCCATGGTAGTAGTAATTAATATGTTATGGATAAACCCATGACTTTATTCATGCATCACATGAACATACTTAATAAGAATTCTAATATTAAAAATATTAAAAATGAGGTATAGCATGTATTAGCATCTAACTCATTGATTTAGTAGTTTTAATATGAAATTCTATTTAACATAATTAATTTTACATTAAATGAATTACGTATATGTTGAGTTGTGGTTATTTTCTACAGGTCCTTTTAGTTAAATTATTTTTTTATTTAAACTTATCAAATTATTTATTTTAAATTAACATCTTACTTGTCTTGCTAAAAAACATTAAAAACATATTGGCTCTTTTTTTTTTTTTTATAAAATTAATATTGCAAAGTAACTAGCAACAAAAAAAGTCGGAGTGATACGATAGTCATCGGTTCTCAATGAATTCACCTGCACATTTTTACCCTTTGTTTCTTTAATTTTTTTTACTGCGTGTAAAGGAAATTTCTACAAAATGAGGATGGAGGACACGTGGCAATATAGCCCAGGCTGACAAGTTTCGTCCATACAGCTGCTCCAAGGTATATATACGAGCATTATAGATGGACAAGGTAACTATTGACAACCGTATTCACTATTTATACCGATACACGACCTATTTATATAATAATTTAACTTGAGCTTAGGAGCGTTCACGCTGGGTCAAGCCCGGTACTTCTCTCTTGCACAGGTCCCAAGCTCGTTACCAGGCCTCGAGGGATAGACGACCCTTGGAGATCCATCATTTTTGGTGCCGTCCGTGGGAAACGATCCAGGGATTAGACGAAGTAATATGGACGACCCGCCAGCCACTTATCTTTTCACCATAAAGCAAAGGCATGGGGAACACTGCTAAATTTTATAAATAGATTCAACAATGAGATGCTAGAGGTTCAGGATTTGAACATCGAAATGGTAACTAGCATACTGATCCATGGGTTGAAGAGGGGACCATTGCCTCTGCCTTGGCAAGGAATCCCGTGTAGTCGATAGAGGAGTCAAGTCAGGTGGAGAAGGAATACATCCGAGAAGAAGAAATGCTAGAAATGAAAGAGGATGAGGGCACAGACTAAGGGCGGACATATAAACTAAAATACCACACGCTAAACCTATTGGTTCCAGCTATGCAAGAGAAAAACGACCGCCTCGCGTAGGGAGATTCGCAAATTACACACCTATGAACACACCTAGGGGCACGAGTTTGATAGCTCTAATAGGATCACAAGCGGGAAGATGGCCAACACCTATGAAAGAACAGGTTTGCCGAAGCATGCACAAATACTGCCACTTCCATAAAGAAGTGGGGTATGACACAGAAGAATGCTTCTAGCTGAAAGATGAGATTGAAAGGCTGATTCTCCATGGATACTTGAAACAATTTATAGGAGGATTGACACAAAGCAAAAATCCATGGTATAACAACCATGCCCAAACTTGACAGAGACAGAGAAGCAGGTCAAGAGAAGGCAACCCCAATCACATAAATCTACCGAAAGGTCGTCATAGGACTCATGGGGGGAGGACATAATAGATGAAAATCAATTGAGAAGATTAATCATAAATACAGTTGCAGGGGGCCCACATCGGAAGACTCTAGAAACGCGAGGAAGAGATACTCCAAAACTTGCAGTATGAAGGGACCTGTTTTAGTTTTGCACCAAAGAAAGACAATTTTAATTACCTTTGACATAGCGATCTCCACGGAGTTGAAAGCCCCCACAAGATGACCTACTTGTTATATCCATGGATGTAGCTAACTTCCAAATAAAAAAGGTACTAGTGGATAATGGGAGTTTCGTTGACGTCATCTTGCTGGATGTACTGAGAAGGATAGAGTTGGACATCCTATCTCTAAAATCGGTAGCTGCTCCACTAAGGGGATCTGAGGGATCAGAGGTTATGCCATTGAGAACAATTTATTTACCAACTTCCTTGGGTGAAGACCCCTGCAGAAAGACGATCATGTTGAAATGCCTTGTGGTGGATGAGCCCTTCGCATACAACATGATCATAGGAAGCACGAGGTTGAACAAATTTCAATTTGTGGTCTCCACCTTTTATCAAAAACTGAAGTTTGCAACGAAAGGAGTAGTAGTAAAGGGAGACCAGAAATTAGCAAATGAATGTTATAACATAGCGGTGAATACAAAGAGTAACGACCTTAAAGGAATGGACCAGCTACCCAGAAACAAGACATGTAGTGGGAGAATTGAGAATAGAACTGAGTGAAGAAATATAATTTTTGAGGGGGATGCGAGTAAGATCACTGGGATTGAAGCTAAATTGACCAAAGAGGTGGAGAGGGATACAACGACGTTCCTCTGAAAGAATGCAGACGCATTTGCCTAGAGCCCGTCAGGCTTCAAGGGGATTAACTCCAAGATATTTGTCCATCAGTTAAATGTGGACTTGACCACCAAGCCTGTCAAGCAAAAGAAGAGGAGTTTTGGGTGTGAGCGAAACAAGATCATCGAGAAGGAGGTATTAAAACTCTTGTCAGTAGGGTACATAGCCAAAGTTCAATACATGGATTGGATGTCAAATGTAGTGATGGTGCCCAAAAGGGTACGGAGAGGAGAATGTGCAGAAAATTCATGGACCTAAAAAAAGCATGCCCAAAGAACCCTTACCCATTGCCGAGAATAGACTACCTTGAAGATCGGACCCCATTACATATGTATATTTTCAAAAATATAATTAGAACCTTTTATATAAATTATATATGTGCATCGAACCTGGAGCGACCACTACAAGAAAGGCGAGATTTTTTTTTGGAGGGGGGGGGGAGGTTTGGAACGGTTTCTTTTTTTTACTTTAAAATGATTTTCGACACATAGAACTTATTTGGAGCAGATTTTGGAACGGTATTGGAATGGTTCGAAATTCGTCCTTACAGACTGCATTACAAAACTTTAGGAACGATTGTGGCAAAATCGTTCCTATTTTGGACGGTTATTGTAACTGCCATTGAAATCCGTTCCTAATATTGAATTTGTCAATTTTTTTTATTCTTTGAATTGGAGCTATTTTTACAAATTTTGGAACGGCTAAATTAATTTTTTCGCGGAACGTTTGGAATAGATTTTGTAATACTCGTGCCTTAATTTTGGAACTATTTTTATTTGTATTGGTGATAAATATAGGAATTGGTTTTGGAACTGTATATTGCCACGGATTTTGGAACAGTTAGTCTTAATTAGAAACACGTTTGTAGAATTATTTTAGTAATGGTATTAAAAATGGGTATTCTTAGTTTGGAACGCATATTAGAAACTGAAATCATAATGGTATTTGAAATGGTTCGCCACTAATTAGGAATACTTGTTTGAAATGGTTGTAACAATGGTATTTGGGACGGGCCGTCCAGCTTAGGAACCTGTGTTTAGAACTATTTTAGTAATGGTATTTGTAACGGTTATTTATTTTAAATTTAATATTTTCTTTACCATTACTAAAAATGTTCCTAATTTTTGAATTTAATAATTTATTTATATTGTATAATTTATCAATATATTTAATAAATTTGAATAAATAATTAAATTTATACATTTTAATAAATTTTCATATGTAATTAAATAATTTAATGAATTTTTAATTAATTATTGTATTTATGAATTTAATTAATTGAATAAAAATAAAATAATGCAACGTAATAAACATTATGAAAGATGAATAATTAAGAAACAAATATTGTATTAATATGAAAAATTATTTAATTACAAAAATAAAATAATGTAAAACCTAATATAACCCTTCCTCGTTAGCGAAGTCCATATCATCCTGATTCGAGGCTTGGGGGTCTGTTGGAGGCGGTGCTATAGTCGAGGAGGTGGCCCGCATCTCCCTCATCATGGCCATCATGTCGGCCATCATGATCTCGAGGCGACCGATGCGGTCCTCCATGATCGGGTTTGGGGGTAGCGGTGGCAGTGGCAGTGAGCTGTCGATGGTGATGTGAATGTGTGGTTGGAGACGTGGGTCTCAAAACCAAGGCCGAATACTAGACCTTTGTTCTTGCCCCCGACTGCAGCCAGCCACATCTACTGCTCCATCATCGCCACCGAAGCCTCCGATTCGATGGGGGAATCGTGGTTTTTGGTCGTGGGCTGAGGCTAATGATCCTCCTGCAGCTTCTAGAACGCCTCCTGAAAAACAAACAAAATTGTTAGTACTTTTAACGAAGAATTAATTATTAAAAAATAATATTAATAATTTAGGTACTTAACGCCACCTCCGCCGCCATCGGCCCGCTCCAGTTGTTGTCCTCTTTTTTCTTGTAGCACTGCTCGAATAATTTCATCTGCTCTGTCTCCTGTATAAGAAAAAACAGTTAGCATCGTACTCAAAAAATAATGATAAAGCATCGTATTTACTTACCAACTTTCTCTTGTGCATGCCGACTGAGGAACAAACCCTTCCCCCTCCCGATACACAGTCGAGGACACTGTGGGGTTCTCCTTATTCTTCGAGGACTCCTTTTGGAAGTCCTCGTTGGCCCAGTACATCTGGAGCTGGAGTGATGCTTCGTTGGCCAACTAGAGTGGTTTGACCAAGTTGGACCAAGCGATGGAAAAAGTCTTCCGAATGTATTTGCCGACCCACATATGGAAGACTTGAAACATGGACTCATCATCGCAGTTCCACCAGTAGGTCATTTGCAGTAATAAAATTAATCAAAACATTAGTAAAATTTATTGAACAATTAGATTATTAGATAAAAACCAAATTAATTTAAAATTGATCATATTCATGCTCTTAAATCAGTAATATTGGTGCTCTGGGGCACCTGCCTCAGACACGGCCATGGGTGGGGGAAATGTCCCTGCACGACCGCATTGATACGCTCGTGGAACCGGCGGTCAGACCTGAAAGAACATGTTATATTTGACATTTCAAGATAAAATAATACTAAAAAAATTAAATAACAAATTTACCTCGCGTCATCGAGGCTGATGTATAGGTGCGATGATAGTGGGGGGATTGATGGTGGTGGTGGTGGAGCAGCCACCGAGGTGGCAGACTGTTGTAACGTGTCATCAATTGCCTGTGCAGTTCCAGATCTTCCAGCATCATTTGGAGTTTGTGGGGCGGGGTACAGTGTGGACGAAAGACTACTTTCCTAACTTGGGAAGCATTCGAAGGTGCTGGTAGAAGTGGCGGGCCACAACCACGACCACGTCTTTGACCACGCGGTACAGGAGGCGTACCACTAGACATTATCTAAACAAATTATAGAGAAGTATTAGTCTAAATTTTTCGATTATTGACATTAATATGTAAATAAAAAAGAATATACTAATTTTTGTGATTATTATATAAAAATGTTAATATTGGGAAAATTAGTCTAAATGTTGTGATTATTTACATTATTACGTAAAAATGTTAGTATTGGGAATATTGTTCTAATTTATTTTAATATTTGTGATTATTATGTAAAAACGTTCATATTGGGGAAATTGGTCTAAGTTTTTTTATTATTAACATTATGTAAAAATTTTATTAATTGAAATATTATTTCAATTTTTATGATTCTTTACATTTATTATGTAAAAATGTTAATATTGGGAAAATTGGTCAAAATTGTTTTATTAATGTGATTATTATATAAAATTTATTAATGGGAATATTGTTCTAATTTTTGTGACTATTTACATTTATTATGTAAAAATATGAATATTAGGAAAATCGGTCAATTTTTTTTATTAATGTGATTATTATGTAAAAATTTATTAATGGGAATATTGTTCTAATTTTTGTGATTATTTATATTTATTATGTAAAAAAGTTTAATATTTTAGAAACTGGTCTAATTTTTTTTTATTAATGTGATCAGTATGTGAAAATGTTAATATTGAGGATATTGGACTAATGTCATGTAAAAAATAATATTAGACATAAATGTATAAGTTACACGATAAATTACATATAAATTGCATAAATGACACAATAAATTACACATGAGTTGCATAAATTACATAATAAATTACACATAAATTACAGAAATTTCACATAAATTACACAATAAATTAAATAGAAATTGCATAAATTATACATAAATTGCAGAAATTTTTAAAAATCAGAAAAGATTGACAAAATTTTTTTAAAATTAAGAAATTTTTTCTTCAATTTTTGAAAAATTAAAAAACATTTACAGAAAATTTTAAACAGTACCAAAAATTTATAGAATTTTTTTTAAAAACCAAACATTTACAAAAAAAATAGAAAAATTAAAAAAAAATTATAGGAAAATAGGAAAATTAAAAAAAAATTTTGAAAATGTTTTTAGAAAATATTCCGAAAATATTTTTAGAAATTTCTGTCTTAAAAAACTGAATTTTTTTTATGATAAATTTCCAAAATGTTTTTATGTAAAATGGCAAAATACTTTTTACAAAAATAAGGGTTGTTTTCATATGAAAATGGGGGAAATTTTTAGAAGATAATGGGAAAATATGAAAGTAATAAAAAAAAAAGAAAAATGGTGTCGGGGTGGGGGTATCACAGGAGGGGGGGGGGGGGGGGGGGGGGGATTACACAAAAAAAAAAAAACTTGGG
>NC_026148.1:7223328-7283217 GCF_000512975.1 Sesamum indicum | reverse complement strand
GGGGGGGGGGGGGGGAGGGCGGTGAATTACCAAACAAAAAAAGATACTGGAGAGCTTACCTCTAGATGCCCGCGGACGAGGACGGTAGATGGCTGTTGGAATAAGTGACCAAAAGCTAATTAAATTGGCGGTTTTGAGAACCATTCAAGCAATCTTTATTTAAGCAATGTTGTCCCGAAGAATATGGTAAGTACTCGTCTCTGGCACATGTATCTATTGTGCTTACTAAATTACGTCAAGCACTGCTTTGACATCAGAACAGATGCCTATTGACCACTTTAACAACTGTGCAACAGTTGGACTGCGCAATGGATGGCAATTAGGAAATCAACTGCTAAGGGTTGGGTCTGAAATGTTCCAAGTCGAGGAGCTCGAGAATGGGCATCGAGTGTGCTATGGAGACTTGGATTAAGAGTCACATTCATTTGATGAGTGTCGTGTTTCGTCGACGATAGACATTGGACGTCTGTGCGATCTTAGTGGGTCGATTGGCTAGGTGTCGAATCGACTGAATTGACTCACGGGAATCGTCATATGAAAATTTTGGAGGTTTGGTCGGTATGACTCGAATCTCCGGCTCCGGTAGAATGGGAGTGGCAGTCATGTGCATACGATGACTGTATCTTGGATTTGTGCGAGAGGTGATCGTGTTTTAGACATGGTCATCATAAGCATTGTCCAGTGCAGTCAAAGCATGTAGCAAGGATGGTGAGTTTCAAGAAAAGGATTCGTCCCTTGTCAAAACGTGACAGAGGTATCTCCTATGCACTTGGAGATGCATTTATGCGCTATAAACCTGTGGCCACAATCATTGGTCGAATAGCAAAAAGAGGTTCCTATGTCGAGCAATTTGGTGTAACGCGATCTTAAGTATTAAGTATAGATGCTTAGTCTAGGATGGGAGTCAACACCCAATTCGAAGCCCCAAACTAAGGCCAGGAGATGGTACACGGAGAACCGTACTCGTATAGACTCGAGAGCTTAAAAGTTTACATGGATATTCGCCTAGTCTCTAGTGCCATTGACCGTTGCTAGACAGCCACCCTATTGGAATGGGTGACCAAAAGCCAATTAGATTGGCGATTTTGAGAACCATCCAAACAATCTTTATTTAAGCAATGTTGTCCCGATAAATATGGTAGGTATTCATATTCGGCACACATATCTGTTGTGCTTACCAAATTACGTAAAGCACTTTTCTGACGTCACAATAGATGCCCACTGACCACTTTAACAATCGTGCAACAGTTGAACTGCGCACTAGATGGCGGTTATGAAACCAACTACTAAGGGTTCGGTCTGAAATGTTCCAAGCTAAGGACCTCGAGACTGGGCATCGAGAGTCCTATTGAGACTTGCATTAAGAGTAGCATTCATTTGAGGAGTGTCGTGTTTCATCGGTATCAGACGTGGGAGGTCTGTGCGATTTTAGTGGGTCGATTGGCTAAGTGTCAAATCAACTGAACTGACTCGAGGGGATCGTCATATGGAAGCCTTGGAGGCTTGGACGGTATGACTTGAATCCTCGGCTCCGATAGTACGGGAGTAGTCCTCAGACTTGAGGAATCATGATAGTCACGTGCATGCAATAACTGTATTTTGGATTTGTGCGAGAGGTGATCGTGTCCCAGACATGGTCATCATGAGCCTTGTCGAGTGCAGTCAAAGCATGTAATGAGGATGGTGAGTTTCAAGAAGAGGATCCATCCCCTGTCAAAACATGATAGAGGTATCTCTTATGCACTTGGAGGTGCCTTTATGCTCTTTAAATTTGTGGCCACAGTCATTGGTCGAATAGAAAAAAGAAGTTCCTATTTCGAGCAATTTGGCGTAACGCGATCTTGAGAGTTAAGCATAGACACCTAGTCCAAGATGAGAACCGACACCTAATTTAATGCCCTAAACTAAGGCTGGGAGATGGTTAATGGAAGGACCGTACCCGTATGGACTCGAGAGCCAACAAGTTCACATGGATATTCGCCTAGTCTCTAGTGCCATGGACCGTTGCTAGACAGCCACCCATGGTGACGAGATTTCTTGATCAAGCGTTGATCAAGAATTATTAATTAAATTAGATTTAATTAATAATAGTGTATGACACTAGCTCAAATCTAGCTGAAAGGTGAACGTAAAGAGTCACACACAAATCACCGAGAAGGGACGAGGAATTAATTGAGAATTAGTTCCATAAGTATTCTGATTAGTTATAAATGAGAAGGATCCATTAGATGGATAAACCCAAGGATACATTAATAGGATTAATTTATATTGGGTCTGCCCATATTATTTAATAAGTTGGACTTATTAATTAATAAAGGCAAGGTCTCTCCTTTTTAATTGGGTTAAATACATGATGAACTTAATTAAGTGGGCTTTTAATTAAACTAAATTTAATTAAGATTAATTGGGCCTTGTATTTTAATCGGCACAGGCCCTATAATTAAGTTGGTGAATATGATAAGAAAAGGAAATTATTGACTAACAAATTCACTTTTGGAAAGTGTCATGTTAGTCATCCTTTATTTGGAATAAAGGATTTTATTACCTTATAGATAGTTAACTAAACCTAGACATATTTTAATGCATCCATACAAGGTATATATATGTATATTAGTTATTTTAAATAACTAAGGAATACATAACAAATAACAAGAAAATAATTTCCTCTCCCTGGAATTCCACTCGGCCTTCCCCTCCTCTCAAGCACACTTGGTGTGTATTCTCCCTAATTCTTTTCTAGAAAATTGAGTTGAGGGATCTCAATTTCAGTGTGATATGGATGCAACTTTAGAGGGCTTCTATGTTGAAGTCTTGTGTGAACAATTCAAACGAAGGATGTTCGAAGTAAATCAAATCAAAAGGTAGTTCTTGATTTATGATTTATGTAACTCTCGTTTTTCATTCAACCATTAGCCCCGTTTAATTTTATTATTATTTTGAATAACTACATCGAACACCGGGGAACTCAAAGCGTACAACCCTTCGAATTATGATTTATTACGTTTCATTTTTAATTTATGTATTTTATTATTACCGCTTCCACTTGTGCGTTATCGGGCCGATCCTCTTGCATTTTGCGGTGCTTTTACACCCATGGTGACGGGCTTTCTGGATCAAGAGTTGATCGAGAATCATTAATTACATTAGATTTAATTAACAAAAGTGTTTGATACTAGCCTAAGTCTAACTGAAAGGTGAACCTAAAGAGTCACACACAAATCACCAAGAAGGGACGAGGAATTAATTAAGAATTAATTCAATAAGTAATTGGATTACTTATAAATAAGAGGGATCCATTGAATGGAGGAGCCCAAGAATAAATTAATAGGATTAATTTATATTGGGCTTGCCCATATTATTTGAGAAGTTGGACTTATTAATTAATAAAAGCTTATTGGATTCATGTATTTAATTGAATTAAATATATGATGGGCTTAATTAGGTGAATTTTAATTAATTAAATTTAATTAAAATTAATTGGACCTTGTATTTTATTTTGAATAAAATCGGCCAAGCACCCTAAAATAAAACTTGTTGGAAAATTTCAGGAGAGGAAATTATTGACTAACAATTATCACTAGCACATCCATACAAGGGATATATATGTATATTAGTTATTTAGAATAACAAATAAAGACATAACATACAACACAAATAAACACATAACATACAACACAAATAATTTCCTACACTAGAAAAAAAATCGGCCACCCCTCTTCTCTCAATTCTTTTCTAAAAAATTGAATTATGGGATCCCATATTATGGTGTGGTGTGGATGTGTCTCTAGAGGGCTTGTACATTAAAGTCTCATGTGAACGGATAAAACGAAGGAGGTTCGAAGTAAATCAAGCAAAGAGGTAGTTCTTGATTTACGGTTTTTGTACCTATCATTTTAATTTCGCCATAAGCTCCATTTAGTTTTATTATTACTATTATTAAATACATCGAACGACGGGAACTCCAAGGATACACCCCTTAGAATCATGGTTTTATTACGTTTCGCTTTTAATTCACGTATTTTTATATTACTGCTTCCACTTGCGCATTTCCGGGCCGATCCACTCGCATTTCTCGATGCTTCAAGTGGCATCAGAGCCCGATTCGATATAGGGAGCATGATTTTATGTGAATAAGCATGATAATATCATTCTATTACTTTTGAAGCATGATATTTATTTTTGCTTATTCTTGAATAATTATATGAGAAAAATTAACTTGTTTATTTTTTGCAATTTTAAGTATTTTAAGAAAATTAGATTTTCTAGTGAAATGCATATTTTTAATTTCAGTTTATTGTGTAGAAACAAAAAAAAAAAAAAAACTAGTGTTGTAGTAGTGCATTGCCAGTCGGCAGTGCACAGTGTGCGTGCGGCCAGGCGCATGCGGGCGAGAGCCTGTGCCGCTGCACGCGGATGTGCGTGCGCGCTTTGCAGGTAGGGGAACTAGTAGGGGCGCGGTCGGCTATGCGGCTGTTGGGCTGCTGCTGCAGTTGATGGCCGACGACTGGGCTATTTTCACTCTTTTTTTTGAAAAATTGGATTTTTTTAATTTCTGCAAATTCTTTGAAAAATATTAATTTTTGATGATTTAATTTTGGAGAAAATTGAATTTTTTCTACAATTAAATTGTTTTAATTAATTTGGTTGTTTTTGCGTGCATTGGGTGCACGAGGCTTTGTCATCCCTTTGAAAAATTTTAAGCTTGTTGTTTTCTGCATATAAGTGTTTGTCATGGTATTGGATATCATGATGTTTTCTTGGGATGTTGATTTTCTTGGCTAGCATGATTAATTGGTATTATGTGCTAGAATGAATGTAAATGGATGACCACGTAGCCCTAGACCGCATGTATGTCTTTTTTAATTTTTGTTAGGTGGGCCCGTGTGCCCTTGTGATTTATTTTCTCCATTCTTCTCATTTTTAGCCTTGGAATATTGCTATCTCCCTCCTAATGTGTTCCCCCGACTTCTGATCGGGGTTTCTTTTTAAATAGTAATGAGAGTAGTATAGGATGTTTTGGTGAGGTTTTTATTTCGAGCAAGCCCATGGAGAAGAAAGTCCATGGAGGAGGAGACCCAACACTAATTAAACATTAAGACCATAAATTGACTTGGATCGAAATGACATTTCGATCTGTCCAGGCCTTTCATCCATAACAATATCATGACGAAGCTACGGCTACCCAAATGCGGTCTCACGAGTCGCGCCACATTGTGGAATAGAAGGCAAGCTGCATTATGTTATGAACAAAAGAATACGATCATTGCTTCCCTATCTCACGAGTCGTGGGGGGCAACAATTGAGGTATGATTTGGTTGATGGGTCGGGCTTAACACCGAGTAGCATGATTCGCTTGCAGTTCTCGGATCATGTGAAGAGGTGAGGAAAAATATATTAAGAATCTCATGAAATAAGAATGTCATCGGTTGTCTCCCACAAGATTTTTTTCATGTGAATCGTAAAAGTGGGGCATGGTGAATTGTTCTTGTGGATCCCAAGCCCAATAGGAAAGGATTTTCCAAAACTCCACTTGAGAGTGGTGGGATTTTGTAGAAATAGTGGGAGAAGTTAATAACTAAAAGATCGAGTTTAACTCAAACTCAATAATGCTATAATCTACTTATTGTTCCTGCTTTGCGTTCGATCGATACTTCACTGAATTAGTTGGCCCGTCTGGATGTGGACTTTTGAAAAATGGCCAAGTTGTAAACTATGGTGTTTTCTTAAAGTCATAATCTAGACACCATATTTGATATGGATTTGCAAACTTGTGTCCTACAAAAGTCTTGAGTATGAGGAATAGTCCTGCATTACTAGTGGGAGGAAAATTAGACTCGGAGTCTGATTTATACAGGCTTGTTATGGAATAATGCAAACATCACTTGTAATCAAAACTTAACTGGCCATATTTGAGTTCTCCAAAGGACGATCAGAATACTCTGGTTACCTGAAAGGTACGAGTTTCTGAAACTGAACAAGGAGAGGCGATGTAGGAAATCGATCTAGATAAATGGCTTGGAGCCATAATATCCGCTATGGAGTCCAAACTAGGTTTGAATGTCCTGCATACTTGTTTTGATAAGTTCATGAGGTACATGACTTGATCAAGAACAAGGTAGAAGGTTAGTGGGAGCTCAATTGTGTGCCAAGTGTTTGGGATGTTAAAACGTCTCAATCATTGGAATGATAGAAAGACGTCTTGAAAGTCTAAAATACGAACATTTTTCATAAAATTCTCCATAATAGGAATTGGATTCCTATCTAGGGATAAGCTATCAAGATTCAGTCATGGTAGACTGATAAGGAGCTTAGATATTTGACATCCCCTACATCATTGCCGTAAGAAGCATGGAATGTTGTTCAGTACACTGA
This sequence comes from Sesamum indicum, assembly GCF_000512975.1. Lineage (NCBI taxonomy): Eukaryota > Viridiplantae > Streptophyta > Magnoliopsida > Lamiales > Pedaliaceae > Sesamum > Sesamum indicum. The sequence continues at coordinate 7,276,845 of NC_026148.1, read as the reverse complement.
GCCCGTTGTTGCTTATGCTTTTTAAGTATAACAACGGATATCGAGTATGCACCGATGAGGCAACAGACAGCTGTTGAAGGGCTATCTTTAATACCTGAATAAGGATTAAAGAAGAACCCTTGACGCACATTAATGGAGAGTTGATTCTAGTTGGCTATAGCGATAAGTAGCCTCCGGGATAATAGGAATAATATCTCAAAATGAATGTACATTCGAAGTTCATGATAATATGGTAATATTGAAAAGGTTCCAAGTAGAATACCACCAGTATCTGTTGTGCTTACCAAATTACATCAAGTATTTCGTTAACGTCACAACAGATGTCCACAGACTACTTTAACAACCGTGCAACAGTTGGACTGCGCATTGGATGACGGTCATAAAATCAACTGCCAAGGTTGGGTCTGAAATGTTCCAAGTCGAGGACCTCGAGAATGGGCCTCGAGTGTCCTATAGAGACTTTCATTAAGAGTCGCATTCATTGGCGACAGACATGGGACGTCTGTGTGATATTAGTGGGTCAATTGGCTAAGTATTGAATTAATTGAACTGACTCGTGGGGATCGTCAAATGGAAGTCCTGGAGGCTTGGTTAGTATGACAGGAATCCTTGACTTCGATAGTATGGGAGTAGTCCTTAGACTTGAGGAATCACAGCAGTCGCGTGCTTCCGATGACTATATCTTGGATTCGTGCGAGAGGTGATCGTGTCTCAAATATAGTCATCATTAGCTTTGTCCAGTGCAGTCAAAGCATGTGTGAGGATGGTGAGTTCCAAGAAGAGGATCCATCCCTTCTCAAAACATGACAGAGGTATAAACCTGTGGCCACAATCATTGGTCGAATAGGAAAAAAATGTTCCTATGTCGAGCAATTTGGTGTAAAGCGATCTTAAGCTTAGGCGCTTAGTCCAGAATGGGAGCCGACACCCAATTCCATGCCTCAGACTAAGGCCGGGAGACGATAGACAGAGGACTGTACTCGTACGGACTCGAGAGCATAAAAGTTCACATGAATATTCGCCTAGTCTCTAGTACCATGGACCGTTGCTAGGCGGCCACCCATGGTGACGGGATTTCTTGATCAAAGGTTGATCGGGAATCATTAATTAAATTAGATTTAATTAATAATAGTGTTTGACACTAGCCCAAGTCTAGTTGAAAGGTGAACCTAAGAGTCAAACACAAATCACCGGGAAGGAACGAGGAATTAATTGAGAATTAATTCCATAAGTAATTGGATTACTTATAAATAAGAGGGATCCATTGGATGGAGGAGCCCAAGAATACATTAATCGGATTAATTTATATTGGACTTGCCCTTATTATTTAAATAAGTTGGACTTATTAACTAATAAAGGCTTATTGGACTCATGTTTTTAATTGGATTAAATATATGATGGGTTTAATTAGGTGAATTTTAATTAAATTAGATTTAATTAAAATTAATTGGGCCTTATATTTTATTTTTAATAAAATCGGCAAAGCACCCTAAAAAATTAAGCTTGTTGGAAAATTTTAGGAAAGGAAATTATTGACTAACAATTATCACTTTTGGAATATAGGATTTATTAACTTATGGATTGTAGAATGAGCCTAGACACATTCTAGCACATCCATACAAGGTATATATATGTATATTAGTTATTTGCAATAACTAATGAAGACATAACATACAACACAAAAATAATTTCCTACACTAGTAAAAAAAATCAGCCACCTCTCTTCTCTCAAGACTTGGTTTGTTTTTCTCCTAATTCGTTTCTAAAAAATTGAATTGAGGGATTTCATATTTCGGTGTGGTGTGGACGTGTCTTTAGAGGGCTTCTACGTTGAAATCTCACGTGAATGGATCAAACAAAGGAGGTTCGAAGTAAATGAAGCAAAGAGGTAATTCTTGATTTATGTTTCTTGTACCTCTTATTTTAATTTTACCATAAGCTCCTTTTAGTTTTATTATTATTATTATTAAATACATCGAACGTCCGGGAACTCCAAGGGTACAACCCTTGGAATTTTGGTTTTGTTATGTTTCGGTTTTAATTTACGTAATTTTATATTACCATTTCCACTTGCACGTTCTCGGGCCGATCCACTCGCATTTCTCAATGCTTTCAACGGCGATCGAGTTAATTTTCGGAAAAGGGAGGCAAAGGGTCAAGGGAGAGTGAGGGAGGAAGAGGGAGGGAGAAAGGAAAAAATCTACTAAGTGTTGTATATATATTGATTTTCTGGGCTGGTTTTGGAATGGACATTTTTTAAAACACCGTTCCAAATACTGTTCTAACTAATCAAGACGACGTCGTTACAGTTTACGAGCATTCTATAAAAAATCATTCTTTTTTCTTAACTGTTCCAAAAAATCGTTCTAGAACGAAGCAAAACAATGTCGTTTGATTCAAAATAACGTCGTTTTGGTATAATTTTAATGAGACCATTCTTATTTATTAAAAATAATTCCTAATTGTGTCCCAAAATTATTTTTTCAAAAATTCAGAAAAATAAAAAAAATATAAGAAACCATCCAGACATATTAATGATCAGAAAAAGTAGACCAACAATTAATTAAGGCCATTGGAAACATATAATGCTATGAATTAAATTGATAAATATTTAAAAAATCAAGTATATTTGTATATACAAAATTGTTAGTCATACATAGATGTAATTAGCATCTTATACTGTTGTATTGGATCGCTTAATCAAACCGTTGGATATTATTAAATTGACAAAATACTACATTCAATGAAGTTTTGGAAATTCTTGTTATACGGATACTGAGATATAGTATCTGATACACAATCAACGATGTTAAAAACGATTCAACTGTCCATCAGACCATTTGATTTTAGATCAGACCGCTAGATATGTTCACATATAAAAAATATTATTATGTGTTTAAATTTAAAATTAATTAAGGTCTCGAATGTTGAGATATCGTAACCGAAAACTGAACGATCAATTTGTGGACAATTTAGGGACGGTCTTTGGAGCTCATTTAGGAACGAGTTTTCTTATTCATTTTAGAAACATATATTTTATACATTTAGGAATGATTTTGTTTAGATTCATCTTTTGGAATGGTCAAAAAATAAATAACCGTTCCTCTAGCTCGAAATTAAATTTGTTGGAACTTATTTTGGAACGATCAAAATAAATTGACCATTCCTATATTTTGATTTTTCCTCCCTTTCTATTTAGGATATTTTGACATATTTAGGAACGGGCTCTGAAATGGTTTTCTAATTTTTTGCCCGTTCCTAAATGAAAAAATATTGTGTTTTGTTTTTAAAAAAATTGAGTTTGCAAATTATACTTCTAAATTAGCTGGTCAACTATCTTTAAAAATTGGTATTAGTAATTTGTAACTTATACTAATTTCTATTGAAAAAATACACAAACATTTGATACAGAAACACTAATTGTCAATCATAATTATTGTCTTCTTGAGTCTCGTAATCCTCGTGAAAGCTATCTTCGTCAGACTTGTGATCAAATTCACAGTTCCCTGATCGGGATGTACATGCTTATTGTTGATTAGAAACAGAAAGATCAACGACTAATTGAGTACCATTTGGGTCATGCAGGTCATAATTATGGTTGTCTGTCGCAACTTGGGAGTACGTATTGTCTCATCCTCTTGGATCACAACTTCGGTCCATCGAAAGTCATTGATAACTCTTCTGGCTCTTGTTTTCTAAACAACCATCCATTCTACTCTGTCTCTCTTCATGCCAGGGTACTTCGTGTAGTAGACTTATACTGCTTGTTGTGTCAGGATGAATGGTTCGTTCTTTTGGTATACTTTCTAGAAGTTTACATCGAGGTGATAACGAGGATGTACCTTTGTACCTCTCACGGAATCGACCTAACGACATTTAAATAGAATGATCTAGCATCGCAGTCCCTATCTGTACATGATGGGCTTTTGACACACACCCCATAGTTTATAGTTGACTCGCCTACGTTGTGCTCCTTAGGAAATTGTAACCATTTACAAAGTAGAACGGGAATGTTGTGACCTCAACTGTAGGACCCCCAATTGTTCAACTTCAAAAGCTCATTGTCCGTGTAATTCAATTTGGATTTAACCTGTGTTGCACATATTAGAGAAACCATATATTGACAAATTACAGTTGTAACACAATTGAAAAGACACAACTTACATGATGTTTGAACCAATTCTTGAATTAGATAGCTACTAGCTCATCAATAATGGGGTCCTTCGCATGATGGTGCTAGTAAAGTTCATTAAAAAAAAGATCTGTTCACATACATATCAATAAATAGGTTAAAAGTTCAAAATAATAATGTGAATAAACTATATTGGTATCTTTACACTTACTCGTAGTATGGCGTGACTACTTCACCGTTGGTCAATATGAACGTCTCAATTATGTGGAGTTCTAATCCATTGAGCCATCTCTTCTTTGATGCACCACTATCTCGACTAGGGTAGTTGAAGACAAATTGTTGGATACGAGTGTCGTTCATACAGAGGTCATCATTTCTGCGTGGACTGTTCCGTTTGCAAAAAATCTGGGCTCAAAGTAGTGATAAGTGAAGAGATCGATTTACTCTACAAGGTAAGCCTCTATAATTTATGCCTCGACGTGTGCTTGTTTTTCACCTTCATTTTCAGGTCTCAAAGAAATCTAATAACTGAATATTTATTAGAAATTTAATGACACTAGAAGTATTTAAGAAACTAGAATAACTCGTGTACTAATTACCTCTCAAATGGATACATCCACCTGTATTGCACAGGCCCTCCCATGCACGCTTCATATGACAGATGAACAATTAGGTACTCCATTGAGTTGGAAAAAGCTGGCGGAAATACTTTCTCGAGGTTGCACAAGATGGTTGCGACACTAGCCTACAATTCTCGTACTTTGTTCACATTGAGCGTCGCCGAACACAGAATTTGGAATAGAAAGCTGACCTCTATCAACGCACTCCGCACCAGCTCAGAAAACATTTCATGAAAGGTAATCGAGATCAACTTTTTTACATAAATACGTGACAATCATGACTATTCATCCGTGAAGCCGCTCCTTCATGTCGACACAACGGGCCCAATTAGATGCGTAACCATTAGAAACTTCATATGACTAATCCATTCACATATCCTCCTCTTTTGCTCTTTGGTCAGGGTATTTACGGCTTTAGGCATCACATTCGACCTTCTTTTGTCCACCTTAAGCTCCAGTCAATTACATATGATCTTGAGGTCTTTCCGTGCATTCAGAGTATCCTTCGTTTTTCCCTTTATATCCATCACGGTATTGAGTATATTATCAAATACATTTTTCTCAATGTGTATGATGTCAAGATTGTGTCGTATTAAATGTGTCTACCAGTACTCGAGCTCCCACAAGATACTTTTCTTTGTCCACTTATCCTCGCTACCATACCCGTCCAGGAGTGTCAATGACACTTCAAGCGCAGGACAAAACTCTTCAACCCATTCGCGAATCTGTTCTCCCATCAATCTTGGCCGTGCAACTTTCCTTTCAACTTGGTTCTTAGTGAATATTTTCTTTTTCCTACGATACGGATGGTCCGGAAGAGGAATTATCCGTGGCAGTTAAAGTAGCACGCCTTCCTACCGTTTTGTAGGTAGAATTCACACGTGTCTTCCATACAAACTGGACACCCCCTAACACCAATGAAATTCCACCAGATGCCATCCCATAAGTTTGTAGATCGTTCACAATCCACATCAATGCGGAGCGCAATGGGATGTCTCGTTCTTCGTACTGTTGCGCGTTAGTACACCCACATGCCACATATTTTGCAACTCATTGATTAGTGACTCCAGGTAAACATTGATGAGACGTTTCCGATAGGAAGGACTGGGGATCACCATCGTCAGGAACATATACTCAAAACTCATGCTCATTCCTGGTGGGAGATTGTACGTTGTAAGTATAACGGGCCAACACAAGTACGTATTGTATTGACCATCGGGTGCGAACCATCTGTGCACAAACCCAATCTAATATTACGGGGCTCTGCTGCAAATCAGGATATGTCCGGTCATAATATCTCCATGCCTCTGCATCAAATGGATGGCACATGGATCCCTCCTCCTTCTGATGGTTGGCACGCCACGTCATTTGCTTGGCACGCCACGTCATTTGCTTGGTAGTCACTTCTGAAGCATACAATCTCTACAGGCAAGGTGATCGGCAGGTACCTAAGAATGGCATAAGGTGTCTTCTTATGATTAGGATTTTGCTCCCTAGTTAGACATAGCTTCTCCACAAAACTTGCAGTAGTGCAGATCAATGTTGTTCTTCCAGTACAACATGCAACCATTCTTACACGTATCAATCTTCTAAACAGGTAAACCCGAGTCTTTTATCAATTTTTCGTACTATAGTAATCCTAGGGCAAAGTTTGGCCGCGAGGCAATATATGATCAACCCACTGCGATATTCAATCATATATATGCTGAGAAATATGGCCCTCGGTTTTATATTCACCAACTCAGCTACAATCCCCAATTGAGATTGGGTGCAACCGTTCCACAATGACTGGTCGGTAGCATGCACTACATTGCAAAATCGATTTGTCACCCAAGACACACAATTGTAGGGGCCCCCGTTGTAATATAAACTAGCCCCTGCATCAGTAGGATACAACCTCGTAACATCATCAAATACACCATCCTGGTTATAATTAGAAACTAGATAGTCGGCCTATCGGCATAAAAAACTATCCTCTGCTCCCAATCCATCGGTGCCGCATCACCCCAAGGCGTACTCGTACCCTCCATAACATGAGAAACAGGAGTTTGCTCTTCCTGCAATGGGGCCGCGGTGATTGCCTCGAAATACTCCTGCACCATCTCCTCGCCATGAGAAGTCCAATTATAATACTCCAGCCCTTTCACAAACAAGTCGAAATTTACCTTGTTCGTAGTTTTGAAAACTTGATTTTTGCACTTTCGATAAGGACCTTAATTTTCTCACCGTCCATATATGCATGTTGAGACTTGGCCTGGCTCATTCTATAAATGTAGCAACACCGTCCTGAAACTACGGAGTAAGACCTGCCATATTCGGAAGGTTCTTATCGTACATTCATCTCTCAACTGTCTTAACATGATGATGAGTCCTACACACACACACACATATATATATATATATATATATATATATTATAACATTAAATTTAATGGATAAAATTATAACAAATATAATTAATTGATAAATAAAAGATTAAAGTTGTTACCTGATCAATAAAACTTCCAATATCAACGAAAATTCGAGAGATATTGACGAACAAGAGTAGAAAAATATTAGTGGAATAGTGAGAGATCAAAAAAATTCGAGAGAGATTGAGAAAATAAAAAGAAATTAAGAAGAATGGAAGAAGACAGTGAGACTAAATAGAAAAATTTGCAACGGTCTTTGGAACGGGTACAGGAGCACATATTTAGCCGTTAAAAAATAATTGTTAATTTAGATTTTGAAACGGTCTTTGGGACGGCTTTAGGGACGACTTTTTTGATCGTTGAAAAATAGCCGTCGTATTTCATTTGGAATGGTCTTAGTAATACTAAAGTAATAATACGAAAAAATCGTTCTAATGTGCACCGAGTTTTGGAATAATTTTAAAATCACATGACTTCTTAAATAAAACTAATAATTTAGGATGATTTTTCACATAATTTATTAAGGGTGTTTCAAAATCGTTCGAAATTGTATATCATTTTAGAATACACTTTCGAACTGTCATTTTTTAGATATCAATTGCGACACATATAGGAACAATTGACTCAAGAACGTCTGTAATTCTAATATTGTGTTTCAAATAGAGTTCCATCCATTTACCATTACTATTTTAGAATGGTGTTTGGATCAGATTTAGTAACTGTTTGTTTGGAACTCATCCACACCGTTCCAAAATTATAACCCCAAAAAAATGTTGAACATGACATCATCTTTCACTGCCCGTTCCTTATGTGTTCCAATGCACGTCGCAATGTGGAACGGGTTTTGGAACGATTTGTCCTGACCGTGCAAAATCCAGCCTTTTTTCGTAGTGCGGTGCTTTTTGAAGATAAGATGTCAACCATTAATTTGAATAAGATTTATTATGAAATGTAGATTATTATGAATGTAATATAGGAAGCATTGATTGTGTTAGATCGGATCCAATGATTATAAAAATAAAGATATAAATAAAAAATTTAAAAATAAAAATAGAAATAGTAGCATGTATTGTACTACTCGCGTGAGGGAGGTAACTTGATAATTTTTTTTCACAAGGGAATTTTTGCCACTTTTGAATAACACAGTGATAAATTGCATTTTGCTCTTAAATTTGCAATATATTTTTCAACGGTTTTTTACAGAATAAAATTCATAAAAAATTTCAGTTTGATCACCTTTAAGCTGAATGTTTCAGTTCCCTTTAGACAAGTTCAATTAGAAAAAATTATAAGCAACCTTCTGTGATATTGTAAATGAGCAAATTACATCTTAAAAAAAAAATCTAACAATTTATCCCCTTGTATTTTTTAAAATGCAGCAATTTACCCTTCCTATATTTTTAAAAAATGAAGCAATTTAGTGAATTGCTATTTATTTTCACTTGTAGTAATCTGCTCATTTTGCAATATTACATAAATTGCAGTAAACCCAGTTTAATTGTAGAGGCAGATTACTAAATGCTACTGCTTACTGGTTTGAAAGCAAAGTGATGAACATTTGCTATTTACTTGGGAAAAATTGAAAATTGTTAGATTTCCTCTTGTAACTTATAAAGACTTGTGAAATAAAATTAATAAACTAAGCGAGTTCACAAAATCCTGAGTGGCTAGATTTACCATCCGGAATGCAGATCGTGCAGATTGGACCTTATCGATCCTAATTCAGTTATCTCATCTTCATATCTTCTTTTCTTGGAAAAACTTGAATGAGCAGCTCCAGGAGGCTCCACTCCTAAGAAATCAACAGTCATTTTCTGGTCGTCCCCCACTGTTACTTGTCTTTGAGATATTCCATTTGAGTTTTGAGCTGATGAATGCATAAATGCTGAAAGATCGTATAATCTCGTATGCTGAATGTCAAAACTAGTCGTCTGCTCTCCTCTCCCACTTGCTTTATCACTCGATTCTAAATTTCCTGCTGCATATACAACGTTGGCAGCGGTATACATTTCGTCTCCGTTAGAAGAACCATCATGAAACGACTCTGAAGTGTTCATGGAATAACCTGCAAATCCTCTTAGGAGAATTGGACTAATAGAAGTGTCGCTCATCTTTGAGCCCATTTCTGCAGCTTTCTGCAACAATGCAGTTGCCGACGTATAAGCAGAGCTAAGTGCTAGATTGGAGTTATTTAGTCCTGCATTCATGGTCTTAGAATTAACACTCAGAGTTCTTGCATTTTGAAAAGGATCCAAACTGCCAGGGATCATGATCCCATGTGAGTTCAATGACAAGGGCTTAAGCGAATGATCTTGAGGGATGCAAGCCGACGGATTCATGAGGATGTTTGTGCCTGTGTTTGTGCACGTATTAGAAAACAAATCTTGTGCTTGGTTCTGCATCATTCCTCCACTGGCTGCAATACTCTGGTTCGTTTTGTAGTTCTCTTCGCTTAACGCATCGCAGAAAGCTCTGTGAGTAACGAAACTGTCCTTCCTGTGTATGTAGAAAATTGAACACATTTAATTTTCTCATGGAGAGATGATGAGGTGCGTGGAAGACAAAGTGAAAACACAGCCTAACCGTGAGAAAACGGTGCCACAATCACAACGATATTCACGTGTTCCACAGATCTTAGTATGCGCCTTCCAGTCGGACTGCACAGCATAACGCTTTGAGCACTTGTCGCACTTCCACTTCTTCTCTCCGTGCTTTCTGCAGTAGTGCTTCTTGATTCCTGTCAAGTCGCCCAGCGCCCTGCTTGGATCGTGATGCACGCAGTTGGGCTCAGGGCATACGTACACCCGTTTCTTGATCTGCGTGTTTGGTCTCTGCTTCAGCTTCCATGGCAGGTTGTGACCTCTCCTGTGGAGCTGCAAATTCTGGTCCCTCTGGAACCCTTTATGGCAAACTTCACAAATATACCTATTAGTGGCCATGAGAGTCCTTGGTGACAATGCCACAACTTCTGCATTAGGGTCTGGATATTTTTATGAAGAAATGGTTATATTAATATAATGATTTATGAGTACTACTTAATTGGGGTTAATTGCATTTTATCCTTTGTAAAAATGGTAAACCGCACAAAATCTTTTGTCCCGTAATTTAGATTATTTGGCATTTTCGTTCTTAACTTTTAAAGAATAGCATTTTTGTCCTGCATCTTTTAAATTTTTGCTATTTCAAGCATTTTTCTCACTAGATTCACCTCCACAAGGAGAAGAGTGGACTCGAGCTAAAAAGTAGACTAAAATCAAGGAAACTAAAAGATGTAGATTAAAATGCTATTTTAAAAAGTCAAATGACATAAATGTTTGAAAAAACTAACCAATAGGAACAATAGTCCTAAATTTTACAAGGATGTGTGAGATGCACATGCATTTTTTTGTGGAGAATGGTGAATTGCAGTAGAGAAAAAGACTGAAATCCTACAAATTAAAAAGATGCAGGACCAAAATGCTATTTTAGAAAGTTAAAGGACGAAAAGTCAAGTAATCTAAGTTATAGGACGAAAAATGCATTTAAACCTATTAATATAAGTACTTATATGAAGTTTTGGCCCTAAACAGGATTGCACCTATAATAATAACACATACAAACTTAAGAGTGTACTTACAATTAAGTTAAAGAGATTTGTGTAACTTGACATAATTTTGGGATACCGATATAATTTACCCTCATATTTTTGCAGGCAACCTGTTTTATCTCATCATATTCAACTGAGATAGAAAGTATTGCATGTTACATGCCTGGATTCCCCGGTAGATTTCGTTTCTTTTTTGATGTATTGAAAGAACGGGAGCTGGATCCATCAGCAGCAGTTTCAGTAGGATTGGGACTGGCAACGGACGATTGTGTGACAACTGTGCTACTTTGGAATTGGTCGTCTTCGTCTTCAAAATCTTGAACAAAGTTTGACATGGTTGTATGTGACAATTTGTGATGAAACTGAATCCAATTTTCTTGCATGTTCCAGGTTCTGGAGGGGGAAGATATTATATGCTTACGCCTGAGGTGAAACGTTTGGTAGGAGACAAGAAGAAGGAAATAAGCCATGCCAGCACAATCAAAGGCCAGGGCCCATCAAAATCTATACAATAATGAGATCATAATTCTGTTGACAACAACATCGTTGGATTAGATTACATTGCTGGTAGTATTTTATGTCAAAAGTGTGAGTCATCTATCCATATATAGCTTGTCTGCTTCTCCTCTCAGTCAGCAGAAGAGCCTGCAATTCCTATCTCTCCATGCATGCTTCCAAATTGTTAAACAGTACTCCGTTTGAGAAAGAGAGAAGAGAGAGAATCTAGAAAAGACATGTAGGAGGAGTCCAGAGCAAAAAACCTTAAAAGAGACAAGTTAAGCCTTCTGAATGAGTTTGACGTTCATCGCCGACCGCCCGTACGTAAATATACATTTGTCGCGCATGCATTGTTGTTTATCATTGAAAAGTTCCAGTAGATGGGGAATGTACATGACACACAATTTCTCAATAGCCACTCCCATTTCTATTATGTGCATGCAAGGCCCATTAATGGAGTAGGTCTACAGCTCTTAAAATGATATGGCATGTAAATTAAATATTTTTCTGAAAGTTTTTAGTGCTACGTAACTTTAGAAAATAAGTTAGATCATGTTGGATACAATTATATTACATGTATAATTTATAAAAAAAATATTTTTTTTGAAAAATAATAATCACCCCCCACCCCCCCCACGATTGTCTCCCCTTTCCCTCCCCAACCCCCCGCCGCACCAGAAATAGGTTTGGGTGACGGCGTCATCCAAAAAAGGAGAGTGACCTGTCGCCCACACTACAAAAAAAAAATCGAGGTTTGGAGCGAATTGGCCAACCGTTCCAAATCTTGTTCCGTATTAGAATTGATATTGACACTCTTGAGGAACGGAGATTGGTTGATGATATCATGATCCTCCTTTTCTTATTTTTTGGTTTTGGGACGACCAAACCGTTACTAGAGGCTGTCCAAAATAAGTGTTACAATTAGTGTTCACAAAACTGATCCAAACTTGTAATGGTAAATAATTGAAACACATTTTTTAAGACATTATTAAACTTAGGGATAGTCTTGATGAGACTGTTCCTATATATGAGAAAATACGTGTAAAAAAGATGATAGTTGGTAAATTCATTCCAAAATGAGATATAATTTGTAAGGATTTGAGTACACAATAGGTCAAATATTACAAAAATCATTCCTACATATGAGTTTTATTTAAAACGGAATGTGTTACAAGGACCGTGTCTAAATGTATTACAAGTTGGAAAGGCTTTAATGTATTATTAATATTGTATTACTAAAATCGGTCCTAAGATAGTACAATGGTTGTAATTTAACGGATACAAAACAGTTCCTATTGTGTAATCCTAAGACCGTTAGAGATTGCACATTAACAGCTATTTATGTGTGTCAAGAACCATTTCAAAGACCGTTCTAAATTTTTCTATATATATATGTTCCTCTCTTTTCATTTAATCTCACTATCTTCTTCCATTCTTCTTGTATGCTCTCTATTTCCTCAATCTCTCTCGAATTTTCTTGATCTCTCACTCTTTCACTAAAATTTTTATACTCTCTTTCGTCAATCTCTCTCGAATTTTTGTTGATATTTGAAGTTATTTTGATCAGGCAACAACTTTAACTCTTTATTTGTCAATTGATTATATCTGTTGTACTTTTGTCAATTAAATTTATTGCTAATAATATATATGTGTGTGTGTGTGTGTAGAATTCATCATATTAAAATAGTTAAGGGATAGATATATGAGAAAAACCTACCAAGGAGGACGGGTCTTACTTCAAAGTTTGAGGATGGTGTTACTGCATTTATAGAATAGGTCAAGTCTCAACATGCATATATGGACAGTGAGAAAATTAAATGTCCTTGTCAGAAGTGCAAAAATGAAATTTTCGAAATCCCGAATGACGTAAATTTTAACTTACATATGAAAAATTTTACTGGAGTATTATAATTGGATTTCCCATGGCGAGGAAAGGGTGCAGGAGCAAACTCCTACTGCTCATGAGGAAGAGTGTGCTCTGGGGTGTTGCCGCGCAGATGGATTGGGCACAGAGGATGATTTTTAATGTCGTCGGTGGGTTTCTAGTCTATTTATATCCAAGATGGTGCGCCTAATGATGGTACGAGGTCATGTCCTACTGATGCCAGGCCTAGTTGATGATGTTGTGCATGTTGCCGAGCATCATTGTGGAACAATTGCACCCAATCTCAATTGACATCTGTTGCTGAGTTGGTGAATATCAAGATTGAAGGCCATATTTATGAGCAAATATATAATCAAATATCTCAATAGGATATAATATATTGCCCCGCGACCTCATCCTGCGTCTCGATTACTACAGTACGAAAAAGTTGATAAGAGACTTGGGTTTACCTGTTGAGAAGATTGATGCGTGTAAGAATGGTTGCATTTTATACTGGAAGGACGACATTGATCGGGACTACTGCAAGTTTTGTGGAGAAGCTAGGTATAAGCCAACCAGGATCAAAATCCTAACCGCAAGAGGACCCCATATGCCATTCTTATGTACCTACTGTTTACCCCTTGCTTGAAGAAGTTGTATGCTTCAAAAACTACTGCAGAGCAAATAACGTGGTATGTCAACTATTAGACAGAGGAGGGATCCATATGCCACCCGTCTGATGCAGAGGCAAGAGGCATGAGGACATTTTGATCAGAAATATTCCAATTTTGTAGCGGAGCCCTATAACGTTAGACTGGATTTATGCACGTATAGGTTCACACCTCATGAGCAGTACGGTTTTACGTATTCATGTTGGCCCGTGATACTTACACCATATAATCACCCATTGAGAATGTGCATGAGTTCTAAGTATATGTTCCTGACGATGGTGATCCCTAGCCCTTCCAATCCAAAACGTCTCTTTGATGTTTACCTAGAGCCGCTAATTGAGGAGTTGCAGAATTTGTGGCATATGGTTGTACTGACTCACAACGATGAAAAGAACGAGACATTCACGAGAAGCACCGCGTTGATGTGGACCATGAACGACCTTCACACTTATGGAATGGCGTGTGGATGGAGTATGACTGGTGTTATCTGGTTTATATGGAAGACATACGTGCATTCTATTTGCAGAATGGTAGGAAGCGTGCTACTTTGACTGCCATAGACAGTTCCTCCCCCAAGACTATCCGTACCGTAGCAACAAGAAAGCATTCACTAAGTACCGAGTAGAAAGGAAGGTTAGACGTCCAAAATTGACTCGAGAATAGATCCGCAATTGGGTTGAAGAATTTAGTCCTGCGGTTGAAGTGTCGTTGTATAATTTTTTTAAATTTATTGTATAATTGTGTAATTTGTGCAATTCTTGTGTTTTTCAATCATAGTACTATTTACATAATAATGTCAATAATCACAATATTAGGCTAATATTTCCAATAATACTATTATTCACATAATAATATCAATAATCATAAAATGATCTTAATATTTCCTATAATAATATTATTTACATAATAATATCAATAGTCACAACCTTAGACTAATATTTTCAATAATAATATTATTTACATAATAATGTGAACAATCACAACCTTAGGATAATATTTTCAATAATAATATTATTTACATAATAATGCCAATAGTCACAATATTAGGCTAATATTTTCAATAATATTATTATTTACATAATAATGTCAATAATCACAAAATTATCTGAATAGTCCCTTAATAATATTATTTACATAATAATATCAATAATCACAACCTTAGAGTAATATTCCCAATAATAATATTATTTACATAAATAATGTCAACAATCACAACCTTAGGCTAATATTCCAAATAATAATATTATTTACATAATAATGTTAATAATCCTAATATTAGGCTAATATTTTCAATAATAATATTATTTACATAATAATGTCAATAATCACTATATTAATATTTTCAATTAAATTACATTTACATAATAATTACAATGATGACAAAATGAGGATAATATTTCCAATAATATATTACAATATTATTTAAATAATTGATAGTTACAATAATAAAAAAGTTAGGCTAATATTTCAAATTAAAAAATTATTTACATAGTAATTATATTATTTACATAATAATATCTATAATCACAATATAAAGCTAATATATATACATGTTTTAATAAATAATTAATCATTTCAATAAAAAATAATAATTGAGATAATATTCCAAATTATAATTTTATTTATATAATAATACCAATAATCATAGATTAAAGCGCACGTCTCCAATAATTATGAAATTAGGATAATTTTTCAGCAAGACAAAAACTAATAGTTTAATTTGTATAGATTATGTCAGGTGGTACGCCTCCTGTACCACGTGGTTGTGGTCATGACCCGCCAGTTCCACCGGCACCGTCTGATGCTTCCGATTCTGCTGAAGTAGACCACCCCCATCACTTGACACGGTCAGACCTTTAAACTCCCTGTAGACTCCAAATGATGTTGGACCATCTACTGTGGCATCGGGAGTTGAGGAGGCTAGATTGTCGTTTACCATACCAGCGGTTGATCCTGCCCGTCTATAGGCTGTTCCACCACCACCACCATCAGTAGTCCCCCCTACCATCAGCGTGCTAGTATATTAACCTCGATGACACTAGTTAAATTTGTTTATGAATAATATTTGGTATGTGTTTATCTTGAAAATCACTAATTAACATGTCATTTCAGCTTTGACCGCAAACTCCATGAACACATAAATGTGGTGGTGCGAGGGACACTTTCCCCACCTTTGGGGATGTTTGAGGTAGGTGCTGCCAGAACACCAATACTTTTTGTTCGAGAGCATGAAGATAATGTAGTTTAAAATAATCTTGTATTATCTTATAATCTAAATTGTTTAATGAATTTTACTAATGCATTTTTAATTTGATATTTTTTAAATGACCTACTGGTGAGACTGTGATGATGATTTTATATTCCGGGTCTTCCACATATGGGCTAGCAAATACATCCGAAAAAAGTTCGCCTTCGCCTGGAGGGAGCTGGTCAAGCCACTTTGGATGGCCAACAAGGTATAGTTCCAGCTCCAAGCATATATCGGCATGTACAAGAGAAGATGGTAAGTAAATTACATTATTTTTTAAGATTTATCACTATTTTATGAATATTAGGCTAACTGTTTTATTCTTCTACAGTAGGTAGAGCTCCATCGGCCGCCCAAGCAGATGGAACTGTTCACCAGATGCTACAAGAAGAAGGCCGACGAGGCTGAAGCAACTTGAGAGCAGCTGAGGTGGCGGTACATACTATATTAATTTAATTTTATTTTTTTGATAATTTTAGAGAACAATTCTAATAATTTTATTTATTTTGCAGGAGATGTTTTAAAAGCTGATGGAAGATCATTAGCCTCAGCCCACGGCCAAGGGCCACAATACCTTGGTTGCATTGGAGGCTTCGGTAGTGATAACCGAGCAACAACTTTGGCTGGCTGTAGTCGGAGGCAAGAACAAGGATCATGTATTCGGTCTTGGTTTTGAGGCCCATGTCTCCAGCCGAACCTACACATGACCATCGCCACCACCCCCACCGATACCGTCAAAACTAAACTTGGCCATAGAGGATCGTATCGACCGGCTGGAGATGATGAGGGTTGACATGATGGCCATGATGATGTACATGCGGGCTAGCTCTTCGCTTAGGAGATCGTCAGAGCCAATCGCCTTTACTAGACCCCCTTGTCCCAAACAAGGACGATATGGACATCGTTGATGAGGACGATTTAGATTAGGTCTTTTTTTTAATTTTGTAATTGAATAATATTTTATGTTAATATAATATTTTTTTTCTAATTATTCATGTTTCATAATGGTTATTACATTCCATTATTCATATTTATTCAATTAATTAAACTCATAAATATATTTAAATTTAGTAATTAATTATATAAATTAAATTATATATTAAAAATTTATCATTAAATAATAAATTAGGAACGATTTTAGTAATTGTAAAGAAAATATTACAAATTCAAAAAAACAAGACCGTTCCAAAAATCATTGCTAAAAACAGTTCTAAAAACGTGTTCCTAAATAGGATTGACCATTCCTAAATGTATTGATACTCAAACTAATGCATAAACCACATATTATTCTGAAAATAATTCCTAACACAATTACAAGAGACTGTTCCAAACAAAAATTAAACCATGCCTAATACTATTTAAATAAATGACCATTATACAATTCCAATAATTGTTCCTAAAAATATCACCAATACAAATAAATATTGTTTTAAAATTCAGGCATGAGCATTACAAAGACCATTTCAACAATAACCCGAATTAAATTACATAACCATTCCAAATCTTATCCAATACGTTCCAATAAAAAAAAATTTCATATTCAAAGACTCTATTAGGACAGATCATCATCAATGTGTTACAATAACCGTTCCAGTTGGGAACGGTCCATCACTAGCCGTTCCTAAATTTTAGGACTGTTGTCTATAGCGACAGATCGTAAACCGTTTCAAACTCCAGTTTAAAATAATTTCTTTAATTTCTAATCGTGCCAAATGCCGAAAAAACAGTGCCTAAAATTGCCCAAAAAATACGATATTTTTTCGTAGTATCAGAACCAATGAGTTACGACGATCTCCCTCACTGCTACGTGACCGCCATCACCTACGATGAGGAGGGCGAGAGCGGCAGCACCCATTTTTTTAAAAAATTAATGTTAATTAATTTAATTATATAATTAAAAAATATTATATGAAAAATATTAATATTATATAATTATATATTTACATAGAAAATATATTTTATTATCAATAAAGTATATTTGAAATTATTTTATTAATTACAAGATGCATTTGTAAAGAAAAATTCAAATGGATCCCTAACCTAAGATTCCCATGTAATAGGCTCTGCTATGAATTGGTTCGCTTTTGTCCTTACTTGATTAGAATAAATGGTTAATCAAATTACAAAGAATAATGAATCAATTTTTTTTTAGAATTGGATATTAGGTCAGGTTAGTGAAATTTATATTCATATATAAAATAGAGTTTGAAATTTTAAAATTTTAATTTGGATAAATCATATTGTTAAAAAGAGTTTGTAGTCTCTCCTAATCTATGATGGGATAAGACCTATTATAGGATAGGGTTTGAGTACACTAATAAATAAGCTACATCTCTCTGATAAAAGTATGCAACGAAATTCACCACTATGTACACACAAGTATCAAGAAAACATTCTCTCCAAATATTCTCTTACTACAAAAAAAAAAATGCACGTTTTGGAGCGGATTTAAAAATTATTTATTTATTTATTTTTGAACGAGCAATTACTAGTTGAATATTGTTGAATCGAACTCTGGGAATGGCCATGACACGGGAGCCCTTCCATTGTAATAGACAGTGTTCTTAATTATTTGGAGCGGATGGGCCACGATTGTTCCTAATTAGTAACGGCTTTTGTACCACTTATTTATATTCCATTCCTAAATACGTTTGACTATCTAAAAATATAAATTATTTTTTCAGAACACTTTTTTTTTCTATTGGGAAGTTTTTTTTTTAAAATTTTTTAACATATTTTTGAATGGTCATTGTAACATTATGTACATAAATTTGAATGTAAGAAAGATGCATGTTCCAACTTATTTAGAAATACATTTTGGCATGGTTTGTGTAGGTCCGAGTTGTGGAACGGGCTTTGGAATACAATTTGAACCTTCTATTGGAATATACGTTGGAATAGCTTTATCCTTTGTTCTGAATACATGTTTGAAACTATTGTAGGATATGTTTTGAAACGGTTTTTGCATCATCATTTCTCACAAGATTTAATAAATTTTTTGAATGGTTCATACGATATTTAGTCATTAAATTTGAAAAAATATTTATTTTGTTTAAACACATTCACAAACCATGCAAAAGAACGTTCCTAAAATATATATTTATTAAAAAATTAATTTTGAATAATAATTTTATAATTATAATTAATTAGTAAAATTAACTATTTTAATTTAATTTGATTAATTAAATGAAAATTTAATTATGGAATGCAATTAGCATTAAAAAATGCATAATTACAAAAAAAATATTATGTTAATATAAAATTATATGTTTACAAATATAAACGAAAAAAACTAATCCACAACTTGTTCCCCTCATCAGCATGGTCCATGTTGTCATTGTTTGAGACATGGGTGTCTGTCGGAGATTGTGTTGGGCCATTACTCAAGGCGTTGGGCTGTAACGGGCCGACAGTCAAGGCGGTGGCCTGCATTGACTTCATTATGCTCATCATATCGACTATCATTCTCTAAAGTTGGATTATCCTATCCTCTATGTCCGGGCGTAGCTGTAGTGGTGGTGAATGTAGTGTAGGTCTGGCTTGAGGCTTGGAACATGACCCTTGTTCTTGCCCCCAACCACTGCCAGCCACAACAGCTGCTCGGTCACTGTCACTGAGCCCTTCGATTCGGGGGGAGTACCCTGGTGTTGTTGGCCGCTCCTTGGGCAAGACGGCCGGCAGTGACTTGCGGAGGACGTGCGGGCGGCTAGGGGATGCCGGCCAGCACGTAGGTGCGCAAATGACCTTCGAGCAGAGACTCTTACCGATTGAGGATTGCAAAATTATTCGTATGAAAACTTTCTTGATGTGTGGGGATGCTAACCGCCAAGTATGAAGTTATTCCGAGGACCTTTGGCCAGTGAGATATAAGGGCGACGATCAGGCGCCACCCTGCGCGAGAGCATGAGAGAAATGTGTGAAGCAGAGTGCTTTATCCTTTTAGATTTGCAAAACTGTTTCAATGGCGAGATCCTTAGAGTGTTGGGAGCACCTCTAAGATGTTTCAGAGGTAGACGGTTTCGTTTGGGTAGGAAACGACGATGATGTTCAGAGTCTGCCAGTGCATTGGCGAGACTGTAGTTTCAGAGTATTGCATGGGCAATTCCTCTGTAATGGATGATCGGATGGGGCTGAAACTTTAGAGTTATGACGTCGGTTGCGGGAGATGAGGAAAAAGTGCGCTCCTTGACCATCGCAAGTGTCTACTAATGAAGCAAGAGAAAATACTTTTAACCCTATTATGAGGGGGGCATGCAGCGGTGAGCTCCAGCCGGCCCTCCACATGCACGATGGCAGTGGCGGTAGGCAACGTCAGCACTAAATGAACATGTCTTGGGGGCATGTTGGGGGCCATCAAGAGCCGACTATAGGCATCTCAAAGGAGTGTTTAGAGTTCCCGAAAGGCATGGGAACCCGACGGGCAGTATAGGGCCAGGATGGCCTGCGTTAGGCGCAAAAGTGGCCGAGAGGCTCAGTGTGACGCGCAAGGTTGCTCCCTGGACTGCCAGATATCAGGGGCAACACATCTCGTGCGAACGGGTGATCAAAACAAGCACTCCAAGACCTCGTGATCCAACACATGGCACGTGCTATCGAGTTCTAACCATCCTTGGGGGTTTTGGCTAACATGAGCAGACGTGGGGCGACGCTGCATTGTGGGCAAATTATGTGTCGGGCATGCCGTGCAGGATTAAGGCAGGATGTCTGCATATCGAATGGGCCTCAGACGTAAGATGCGGGCCTACTCGGGTGAGGTATAAAAGATTGCCACGATGAAGGCGTGCGCCGATGACCCAAGTGTGCGTTGGGCATGATATGGGCATTGCGGGCGCATGCAGAGCACCGTAATTCCGAGCGGAGCGAGGATGCTCCTTGCCATCGAGGAATGCATCGGTGGGTTTCGAGATTGTGGCGAGACGCATGGCGGTAGACTAGCTAGTCGGGGCCGGCCACTAAGAGACGCTAAGGCGTGCATGCCGAGAGCCTCGGCAAACATGGGCATTTTGGATAGGCGAGCGCAAGGGCACGTGGTGCCGTGCAGGGAGGCGTTCAGATGTTGTGCTAGGGAGCTTCAGTGTCGAAGACACGCGATGGACAGTCGGCATACTCTGAGATGTGCGAAGGCTGGTCGAAGGTTGGGTGTAACCTAAGACGCCGCACAGGCGAAAAATATATTCCGCTACGAGATAAAAGAGTCCACCCGTGACACCTAGCCATCGTCCATGGCTTGAGACTGATGATATTCCAGTAGCTTCTAGAAAGTCCCATGAAAAACTAACAAAAATGTTAGTATTCAAAAATAATTAAACAAATAAAATATTTTAAATAATTATTACTTATCGCTACCTCCGCTGCCCTCGGGCCGCTCCAGCAAATGTCGGCCTCCTTCTTGTAGTTATCTAGCGAATAACTCCATTTGCTTCCCAGGCCGACCTAGCTCTGCCTCATGTCTAGAAACCCTCTAAAGTTGAATCCACACCACACTGAAACTTGGGACTCCTCAACTCAATTTGCTAGAATAGAATTAAGGAGAAAAACACACCAAGTGTGCACAAGAGGGGGTTTGGCCAGGTGGAGTAATTGGAGAGAGGGAAATTATTTTCTTGCTTTGTTTTGTATTCATTAGTTATTCCAAATAACTAATATACATATATATACCTTGTATGGATGCATTAAAATATGTCTAGGTTCATTTAACCATCCATAAGGAAATAAAATCCTTTATTCCAAATAAAGGATTGGTACATGGCACATTCCAAAATAAATTTGTTACTCAATAATTTCTTTTTTTAATCATTTCCACCAACTTAATTAATGGGCATGAGCCGATTTTAATTAATTAAAATACAAGGCCAATAAATCTTAATTAAATCCAATTTAATTAAAGCTCGCTTAATTAAGTCCATCATATATTTAATTCAATTAAATATATGAACCCAATAATAAGGGTAAGCCCAATATAAACTAATTCAATTAATTTATCCTTGGGCTTATCCATCCAATGGATCCCTCTCATATATAAGTAATCCAATTACTTATGGAATTAATTCTCAATTAATTACTCGTCCCTTCTCAGTGATTTGTGTGTGACTCTTTAGTTTCATCTTTCTGCTAGACTTGGGCTAATGTTCAACATTATTATTAATTAAATTTAATTTAATTAATAATTTTTTATGAACCCTTGATCAAGAAAGCCCATCACCATGGGTGGCCGTCTAGCAACGGTCCATGACACTAGAGACTAGGCAAAAATCTATATGAACTTTAGAGTTAATACGAGTATGGTCATTCCGTCTACCGTCTCCAGGCCTTAGTTCAGGGCGTGGAATTGATGTCGGTTCCATCCTGGACTAGACATCTATGCTTAATACTTGAGATCGCGTTACACCAAATTGCTCGACCTAGGAACCTCTTTTTCCTATTCGTCCAATGACTGTAGCCACAGTTTTATAACGCGTTAACGCATCTCCAAGTGCATAGGAGATACCTTTGTCGCATTTTAACAGGGGATGGATCCTCTTCTTCGAACTCACCGTCCTTGCTACATACTTTGAATTCACTAGACAAGGCTTATAACGACCATGTCTGAGATACGATCACCTCTCGCACAAATCTAAGATACAATCATCACATGCATGTGACTGCCGTGATTTCTCAAGTCTGAGGACTATTCCCATACTGTCGAAGCCGGGGACTCAAGTCATACCACCAAGCTTCCAAGGCTTTCACATGACGATCTCCGCGAGTCAGTTCAGTCAATTCGATACCGAGCCAATCAGCCTATTAAGATCGCACAGACGTCCCACGTCTGTCGCTGATGAAACACGACACACATGAAATAAATGCGACTCTTAATGCAAGTCTCCATAGAACACTTCGATGCCCATTCTCGAGGTCCTCGACTTTGAACATTTTCAGACCCAACCCTAAATAGTTGGTTTGATAACCGCCATCCAATCCCCAGTCCAATTGTTGCACGATTGTTCAAGGTGGTCTGTGGGCTTTGTTGTGATGTTTGAAAGAAATGCAAACATAAATATAATGAGTACAACTGATGAAATGCCAACAACGAATACTCATTTTATTCACTGAATAATATTACATAAATCGAGTTATTGTCATAATAGATAACAAGCATGCCAATCCAATTGGCTTTCAGGTCACCTATTCTAACAATCTATGGCAAAGACGTAGGGGATGTCATGGACATCTTAGGTTTCTCATCAATTAGATGCAACTAAGTCTTGAACAACTTAAGCTCTCTCATTAGTTTCCCGTGACTGATTCTTGAATAGCTCATCCCTAATATACATATAGGAATCTAATTCCTTTCATGGAGAATTTCGTGAACAGTTTTATTTATGTCTTAGTGTTTCCCAAATATCTTAACCTCATTCTTGTAAGACTTTTACACACCAAACACATTGGAACTCAACCCAACTCCCACTAACCTTGGGCTTATTTTGTCAAATCATACCCAATATGATCTTTTAATAAATCAAATATTCCAGTTATTGAAGTCTCAAACCTAGTTTGAACTTCATAGTGAATCCTTAGGATCCAAGCCATTGATTATGAACGATATTCCACATTGCCCCTCCTTATGTCCTAGTGGATTATAATCCAATTACTCGGACAACAAAGGACTTGAATATGGTCAGTAGAAATGTTATTCGATTATGAATGATGCTTTTGAGAAGTTGTATGAAAATCTACTTCACTATTTCCTTAACCTGTATTAGAATATCCTATTAACTTAAGTACCTTATAGGACTAGAGTGTTATCATACACCAATCAAATAAAGTCCAACTTTTAGTTTGATTTCTTTTTTATCGGAGATCGGTCAACCGAATGAGAATCACATTCTCTTTTTCAATATTCAAGAACTTTCACTAAATACACAACTTCTCGATCCAATAAAAAGGTGATCAATTTGGTTCACCACTTCGAGTCTAATTCTTTGAAACTCATCAAATGGAATTAGACATGTGAACCCCATACTGATTTTGTATATTTTGGTAGCTTACAGATATCACATTGGATCCAATCCAACATGCAATTGGTAAGCTCATTTTGTCCAAAAAAGAGCTTTGCAGTCTTTCTTCTTCTCAAAAAAGATTTTGGAAGCTAATGGATCTAAATTGCCTATTTCTAGTGCTCTTTGAATCCATCGCTTTTTTTCATCCTCAACTAGAAGAGATTGTCCAACCAAAAATGTAAGTTTCATTCTTGATTATCAATTTATTATTTATTTGACTCAATTATGAGATAGTATAAATTTTATATTTCACCCAACAAACTTGAACCCCACTCATTGTCAAATAAAAGACTTTATCGATCAAAATATGTAACCAAATTGTCAATAATAATTGAAAACACTATTTCAATCTTGCTATGTTACATATACACTATCCTAATATAATCACCACTAAGCCTAACTAAGTCCCTAGTCTTAGCAGCAACAGCTCCGCTATCGCTAAGTTTTAGGATCTTCTTGTTTCGGCTTGTTTACACCTCATCATCACCTGCAAACTATTCGCAACTTATGAATTACTGGTTTCCAATACCTAAAGTAGAATAGCGATTATATTAATGCTCAAATAAAGATTTAACTTCATCGAAAAAGGAGCTTAGGACACTCCCTCTTCTAATGACCCTTCTCTCAGCAATAGATGTACACATCATTCGAAATTCTTGACTGACGAACCCTCTTCCTGTTTTCTTTACCCTAGCCTGGCGGTGTAATAAGAGCACTTCAAGTGCTAGCAACAGTAGAACATGTCTCATCCTTCTTCCTCTTCCTGCGTGCAGCACCCTTGCCCTTTACTTTAGAGGTTGAAGCCTCTCCCACTAGTACTACCGACACAGATTTTTCAATCGTTGTCTCGAATTAGACAAACATATTAATCAGCTCATGAAGGCTTTTCTCAGTACCATTCATGTTATAGTTGATAATAAATTGATCAAAATTGTGATGTAGTGATTCTAGAAGTACGTCAATGTATGTTTCTTCCTTCTCGAAATCAGCTTGGAGATCTTTGCACTTCTCCACTAGGGATAGCATCATCACTCCATCCTCTTGTCAGACGATCCCTCAATCATTCTAGCGCTGAAGAATTCCTTGGTCACGACATATTAATACACCGGGCTAGTACCGCATAAAGTTCTTTCATGCAGTGCATTATCGACCAGACGTCTTCATACCTCTCATACTATTTCTGGATCTCGTTACTCATCGAGCCCAGTACGATACTGCATACTTCTTGGTTGTCCTCATGCCACTTCTCGAACATCAAATGTTCTTCAGGCGTGGACACCTCCAACAAAGTCTGAGGTAGAGAATTATCCAGAACATAAGTGTGGTTCTCAAAATCGAGGACTATCCTCAGATTTCTTAGCCAATTCGAATAGTTTGTTCCACCAAAATTATTTGCCTCAAGTATGAAATGAAATGGCTTCTTAGACATATACAATTAATAGAAAAATAGATTACCATAATATTATATTTCAAGTTGAAGACTTGGATTTCATTCATTAGCCCTCCCACTACTTCTACAAAGGCCCATCACTCTCAAATGGAGTTTTGAAAAATCTTTTCTAGTGGGCTTCAGATTCACAAGCAAAATTTTCATGACCCACTTTTACAATTTACATGAAAATAGCCTTGTGGGAAGTATCCATTACCATTCTCGATCTACGAGATCCCCAAGTTATTCTTCCTCATAATTTTCACTTGATTCCAAGGACTCCAAGCAAATCACATTACTTGATGTTAGGCTTTAGATATATTTTAATTAAAATAAAGTTCGATCCACTAAGTTGAGGCCACTAGTCAACAAGGTTGACTTCTATTGTTGGAAGGAGAGTTGACCAAAATTGCACTTTTGAAAAGTACAAACTCGGCCATATTTAGAGCCCTCTCTATATGGCATGATTGGATCATACCATATAGTAAGAGGGGTTGCCTTGTAGATAAGTGTAACGCATCTAGACACATTTTCACTTATCTATATAAGACATATATATATATATATTTGTTTGTGTATAATTATTATGTAATAAGAATGTACACATAACACAAAAAAAATCCTCCTTCCCTGCTCTCTTGAAATTCGGCCTCCCCCACTCTTTCATACAGTTGGACTTTCATCTCTTCTAGCTAAGGGACCAAGGTCTTCTTCATTGAGGAGTGGTGTGGATTTTCTCTAGAGGATTCCTCCATTAGAATCTAGGGTGAACGAATCAACGCAACTAGCCGGTAAGAACTTTGAACTGAAGAGGTAATCTTGATTTTAATATTATGCACCTTTTTTGTTTCTTAACCACAGCCTTGTATGATTGCTCTATCGTTATTTCGTACTACATTGAACGCCTAGGAACACCAAGGGAATACCCCTTGGTTGGACCATCTAGTTTCGTTTATGCATGAGTTAAACATTTTTATTCCCCCGCTTGCTTCCACTTGCGCATTCCTGGGCCGATCCACTACTCCTTCATTCTTGAAATTAGCCATCCAGCTGGACCACATCTCCTCTAACTTCTTCTTCTCCTCCTCTGAAGAAGGGTAATCTTGTATTTTTAACACCACCTACTTCAGGTGCTAATGTAGGCTAGTTATCTCCGACCTTAGGTGAGCCAAGCTGGCCTCGTGCTTTTGCTCCTTCTCTCGCATCTCCTTCTCCAGCTCCCCAAATTTCTTCTAAGTCTCCTCTACTGTTGGCCCTCATTGTTTTAGCTAATTGAACAACTTCCCAACCTGCATGGCAGCCTAGAAAACAGGTTAAGGGTATATTATTCCCGCATGTCAAAAATAGTCTAACTAAGTTGAGTCCCTTTCACTTTTACTTTGCTAATGTGAGAAGCCAATGAGTTCATAGCTTGATCGCGAGGCAGAGCTTCCAGATAGACCTTCTCCAAAGGTGAAAGAAGTCCCTTCACGAAGTCGATCGCCCGACTGCGCTCGCCTTCACCCTGCAGTAGGATGACGCTTCATCAAGGCCGAGCTTTTTCCTCTTAATTCTTATGAGTATGGCGAGGTTACCAGCTCGAGTAGATGGTTTAGGGACTGGGGGCCAGAGGACCTATGGAGCCTTTAGCCTGCTTAGCCGGTGTAGAAAAGGGGCTTCTCTTGACGTTTTCCTTTGGGATCTCTAATAGAAGCTGAGCAAGTAGGGGTGGAAGAAGGACTTTTGCAGAGGGGCCCTTGGAGGAAGAGCCAAATCTAGGGATTTTCGCCTAAAGTTTTATCTTGCAGCAGTTGGTTGAACATATTGACTGCAGAAAACATAGGTATGTTTACTCACATCCATACCGAAAAACTTGTAGGAATACAATCAAAATACAGAAGGAGTTGTACTAGCAGTGGTGTCCAAGACGACTTCTTTAGGACTCAGCCCATAATAGAAAAGGAGGGTTGGGTGAACTAGCTCACGAAGGTCGTTTTGTAAGACATTTAAGCAATATAACAAGAGTTTGAAAGAGCAGGGCGATTGCAAATCGAGTAC
Source organism: Sesamum indicum (assembly GCF_000512975.1). Classification (NCBI taxonomy): domain Eukaryota; kingdom Viridiplantae; phylum Streptophyta; class Magnoliopsida; order Lamiales; family Pedaliaceae; genus Sesamum; species Sesamum indicum. Next base: position 7,249,310 of record NC_026148.1, on the reverse strand, counting down.
CTAGGGAGTTCAGGGGCGACTGGAACCCACTTGTGAGGAAATGCCAAGGAGTAGGAGCTGATATGAAGAAATAATGATATTTCCACTCTTCGATGGAGTTATTAGAGCGAAGAAATTGGGCACCCCCCTGGAGGTGAAATAGAGCAAGCCTGGACTTGCTTTCTTCAGCATTTCCATAAGAGTCAAATTGAGCGGCTGATGGGGTCTCTCCTAAATTCCTAACCAAAATGTAAAACCCAGCGATTATACTGAAATCTTTGGGTATCAATTGACTCAAAGGCACTTTAAACAAAGTTGACACTTCAGCAGAGAAAGAAGGGACAGGAAATTGCAACCTAACTTCTAGTTAGGCCATGTAGAAACTAGCAAAACCCTCAGGAGGCGAATAAGGATGCCCGACAAAAGCAGGGACCTGAATCAAGAATTCATCAAGTATCCTAAACTTAGACCTAATCTCCCCCAAATCCTCCTCCTTGAGACAAGACTGAAAGACCCTAAACGGCTCCGTACTAGAGGCGACTACCATATCCTCTGTCTTTCTTCTATCAGATTCCTCCCTAGACATTCATTTTTTGCTACTCACTTCCTCCTCGCCCTTTCCCCTTCGAGACCAGAACGAGAAATATCAGATAGGGCAACTAAATCAATCAGAATGTCCTCTATGACTCGCTCATCTACACCCCCCTCAAATATGATTAAAATCAAGAAAAAGGAGAGAACTTACCTAGGAAGGATGAGGATGGCAAGGTGTTAGCAGAAGAAGAGCTTGAAGCCTATGGGAAAATGGCATATCAGAGATACCCTACTTCAGACATGAAAAAGGGGGGGAAAGGAAGATGGCTTATATATATCTAGTCATAAACAGTCCTTCTAGCTAAGGACTCTATGGCCAGCTGGCATCCTCCCACCAATCATGCAGTCTCCAAAATTTTTGAAAGGGCAAGACTCTTTTGCTTCCTAATTTCTTGTAAGCATTACTGTTTATGACTCCTTTTTGCAGATATAAATCCAAAATTAAAAAATACATCCTTACGGAAAAAGGGGGGAACTCAGCCTGCTAAACTTAAATGATTGACCTTGCTGATAGAACGAGTAGGAAAAATCCTTTCTATTACAAATATCCTACCTACTCCAACCATCCAATTCTCGGATTTTCAGGCAGACATGGCAAGACTCAGTCTAACTCACGTATCTCAATCAAATCAATTCCAAATCACAAACTGCTTTTTCTGGATGATCGCCAACTAAAAAGTCTTTCCAACAGTGTATAGCACTCTACAACAAGCCCCATATCCTACTCTGTATATTCCTATAAATAAAGGTCTTGTGTAGTCATTTAGTAATATCGTTCTTCACACTCAATCTCTCACTTATTCACATTATTTTCTCTCGATTTTTAAGCTATTATAAGCTTATACTATACACTTTAGATGAATATTTTTCAATCTCACATCATATTTCACCATTATTCTCACTTTGATTCAAGTTCTCATTTTATTTCTTTCATAAATCATTACTGATTAAAGTATTGGAGTGCTAACCCTTGTTTTGTAGGGTTAGTTCCAGTTGATTTTAGAATTTGTTTTAAAAATCCTTCCGCCTATGGTGTGGTTAAAACATTTGTTAGGCATCAATTAATATAACAGTGTTTCAAAAATTTTAAATAAATAATTCATCTAAAAAATACTTAATTTTAAAAAGTTCAACTAATACATATGATTGAACAAGAATTTAATACAATTTCAATAGTTTATCGGCTTATTTATGTTTGACATTTATAACTCAAGATATTCAGTTTTAGGTTGCTTTGAATAGAAGCTTTTGAAATTTTCCTCTTACTTTAAATTAAAATTAACTAATAGAATATTTAAAATGTAGTCTAAGCATTAACAATGATTATGAATATTTAAACTTTTTATCTATTGATTTAATTTGAAATATAATTAATTTTTAGATACTTAATATGAACTGATATCAATTAAAAATTTTAAAAATTCGTCAATTAAAAGTTTTTAATGGATCAAATAAAATCCCATGCTGATGCTAAACAAATATTAATGTGAGTACCAAGTTATGTATTTTCATGATCGTATTGAACTTAAAATTAATATCAGAACTTTTTATTTATATTAATATCATTGATATGTAAGATTAATGATCGAGGCATATTTAGGACAGAAATTGGGGGTGTCATATATTTCGATAAAGGGTAAAATTTATTATTATCTTTATAGATATAATTTATCAAAATATCTAATGTATAAAAACATTAAATACTAATTAACCAATTAAATCATGCATACAACGAATTAAAGAAAATTATTATAAAATAATGATTGAATATATACAAAAGAAGTAAAAATATTACAAAAATATGTTTTTCATATATCCTCTAAACATAAATAAGAATTCACAAAAAATAAAGTATAAATAAATATTGATAAATAAATTAATATGAAAAATCAAAATATGAACTGCAGTGCTTCTAACTTGAATTAGTGCATACATACCTTTGAGTTATTTAGAAAAGACATCATTTGCATAAGGAAAATGTCATCACGCCAAGAACTTCTCCACGGTTTGTAATAAACGATTCAAAAATTAAAGTAAATCTCGCATAACATATTTCATATATTATAATTAATTAAAAAACATAATTTTTTTATACAAATTTTATGACAACAAAGAAACAGATATAATTGAATGGAAAAAATCCAGAGACTCCCATGATAATAGGAATGTTCAAAAAACCCCTTATAAAAATTAAAGTATTAAATACCCCCTATTATATAAAATAAAGTTAAAAAAAATCCCTTCGTAAAAAAAATGGGCCACACACGCTTTGACTGTAAATTAGCTATGTAAGCACCTTTTCTCTCACATCTAATATATATAATATTATTTATTAATAATACAATATTATTTATTAATAATACAATATTATTTTATATAATAATTATTTAATTAAAATATTATATATATTTATTTAATTATTTATATAATAAAATATTATTTTAATTAAATAAAGAAAAAAAGTTCAAGTATCCGATTTTGAGAATTTATCCAATTTGGCCTTGTTTACTAACCTGGAATACACGGAATATCCGCCTTAATCGGGGAATGCCCACCGTTTACTTTCGACTTGCGTAGCCCGGGATGAAAGGGCAAAGCCCGGTACTGGGCTGGACAAAACCCCTCTTCTGAATCCGGGGTAGGGGGCTGGGATTCGAATCCCGTTGATTTATCTCACCTTCCCGCACCTGCCAATTTTACGTTTGTATCCTTGCTTTTCTACCAGAAATGACGACATTGTCCCTGGCCACCTATCGACTTCAATTCTTGTCACTTTTCATTTTCCACCAACGCGTCCCACATCATTTCAAATCTTCACACTACAGGATACGTTCTGCAACCACTCTTGTGTTCTTGCCGGCGAGGTTAGTTCTTCCAGTCCAGTCAGTTGCACGTTCCCCACACTGTGTCTGTGTATCTACTTCTTCTCCTTTTGATGTTTGTTTCTTCTATGTTTTCCATTATAATTTTATTTTATTTGGTTAGTTGTTTTATATTTCTGCAATCGTTAACGGATTTTTTCTCTCTCCATTTCTGACTTCAAGATTCTGGATCGGAGTTTCATTAAGCGCTGTGAAGTCCACTGTCTGGCGTCCTCCGTCGTCTTCTTCGGTTATCTCGGGAATAATACGGGATCCGATGGTGTTCGCCTACTTTTTAACTTTGTTCCTGCAAGATTTACTAACTGGTGGTGTGCTATGTACTCCGTTCTCATATTCTTGGTCCGTTAACGTCCTTCCGTCTATTTTTCCATCTCCTAACCTCTTACCTCTTCTCGCTCGCCTGATTTGGTGGCCTTCTCTTTCACACCACATATACTTTCAACGATTAACACTTTTTAGTTCATTACATGTTATATTTGTTAACGTCGTTGCCTATATTTTCGTTCTGTGTTCAGATTTGAAGAATCTTTTCCCTGATCTCTTTTCCTTCATTCTGCTATTTCGACTACGTTCGTACACACTCCATTTCGTGGTGTACTGTGTTTCCTAAAAAATTCTGATATTCAATATTAATTTTTTGGTATTTAGGATGAGGTCTTTCGAAAGAGTTACGTTGGGTTTAATAATTGTACAAGAAATCATCGACGAGCTTGTCATTCCTATGACTATATTCTCTTATATTACCAAATACCTTGCCCGTGGAAACCCTAACCGGCGTGTATGGGGGCCCACGAGATACGTGATGAACACTCGGATACCGCACCAAATTCGCCATCTTCATAGGCTGGTTTCCGTTTCAGACGTATCATGTCTTCGTAATCTTCGGATGGACCGCAACGCCTTCGGTCGCCCGTGCTACATGCTTCAGTATTCAGGTGGTGTAACCCCGACCAAACACCTAAGCATACCCGAGCAGGTAGCTATTTTCCTAAGCATTGTGTCCCATCACAAAAAGAATAGTGTGGTGAAGCATGATTTTATACGTTCTGGCCGCACCATCCACAAACATTTTCATCGTGTTCTAAATTCAGTCATTAAGTTGTACAATGTCCTCTTGGCTAGGCCAACTCCTATTACCTACGACTGCGTCGACCCCCGGTGGAAATGGTTCAAGGTACATGAGTTCTTGTTTGTTTGGTCCCCATTGCACACATCATTTTTTACTTCTCTATCTCGCCCCTTTTCTAACTGTTATATGCCATTCCCCCTTGACGATTGAACTCTGTTCTGTAGGGATGTCTGGGGGCCTTGGATGGGACTTTCATTGACGTTCGCGTACCTGAACATGAAAAGGGAAGGTACCAAACCCGCAAGGGTCATGTTTCTCTGAACGTTCTCGATGTTTGCAACCCAAACATGAAATTTATTTACGTGCTTTCCGGTTGGGAGGGTAGTGCGGCGGATAGCCATGTTCTACGTGATGCCGTACACAGACCGGGTGGCCTCAGAGTGTCATTAGGTCTGTATCAAGCCTCAACCACTTTCCTATATCTTCTGTACATCGATGCAATGAAATAGTATATTTGAATTGCACGACCCCCGGTGGAAATGGTTCAAGCCTCAACTCCTATTACCTAGGACTTTGAATTGCAATGAAATAGTACATACCCGCCTATTGTGCCTTATGCAGGTCAATACTACTTGTGTGACAATGGATAGGCAAATGCCGAAGGCTTCTTGACTCCATACAGAGGTGTTCGGTACCATCTATGCGAGTGGGACGCCGGTGTCAGAGGACCCCAGAACTATCGCGAGTTTTTCAACCTTAAGCACGCGTCTGCGCGTAACGTGATTGAGCGTACGTTTGGGTTGCTTAAGATGGCTGGGGCATTCTGAGGAGTCAGTCATTCTACCTCATCAAAGTCCAAAGCAGGATTATTTTGGCCTGCTGCTTACCACATAATTTTCTAAGACAAGAAATGCTTGATGACCCGCTGGAGCATGATTTACCTACTGTCGGACTTGATGAGTGGGACAACGAGCATGAAAATGTCTGGAACATAGAGACCAACCCCAAGTGGACCAGTTGGAGGGATACACTGGCCATGTCCATGTGCAACGAGTGGACAAGCTGCCGTTGATGATCTATTCTTACACAATAATAATGATGATGCTTTCGTTCGTTACTGTGTTTTTCCATAGTGCCTAAAATTAAACTTGTTATTTGGCATTTGAGCTGTAATCACTGGAGCGTAATGGCATTACATGTAGCGACAGTAGAGACGACATCGTCCCAACGGGCTTTCTACTTCTGCGTTGTTTTAAACTATTTTTTTGTTTGTTTTTCTTTGATGCCTACTCATTCACAGTAAATTTGCCCCTTCTTTCCGCATCCGTCCTATCGAATTTTTGTTGTTTTTTGGGTTTCATGTTTACAATGCATTTCACATTTTATGTTGAGTTGACGTCATTGACATATATTCCACTGTGTTCATATCGTGTATCTAATGAAACATTGTTCGGTGCAGATTTACGCACGGTTTGTCACTTCATCTTTTATCAAAATATGGATCTTGGTTCTGATGAGGGTAGCAGCATGCCGCGCCGTCATGGTGCGAACAAAGAAAGGTCTTCGGGCCGCCGCATGTGGACTATCCTGGAGGAGGAATGTCTCATTGCAGCATTGAGGAATTTGGTGGTTACAGGTTGGAAATGCGATAATGGATTCAGGACTGGGTATCTTGCCCAGTTGGAGTCTTACATCGCGAAGCATTTCCCACAGTCCAATATCAAGGTAGAACCACACATCACCTCAAAACTGTACGTATGGAAAAAACAATGCTCTACCCTCACCACTATACTTACAAGGTTTGGGTTTGGTTGGGACGAAAGCCGGAACATTTTAACCATTGAAGAAGACGCAGTCTGGGATGATTATGTCAAGGTACGCACCTAAAACGCTCGTTTCTTCCCTCCTATAACCAATATGATAGGGTCCGTTAGAATTGTTGTTAACGTCCTTCATAATTCTGTTCCAGTTGGATCCATCTGCCAAGGGGATGAGACAAAGGGCATGGTTTCGGCCTGGCGCAAATATTTGGGAGAGACCGTGCAACTGGAGAAAGGAGCGCGGACCCATTTAAGGATGCCACCGAGTTAGGAACGAGGAGATTGTAGAGACGCAAGAGCGTAATGTGCGTGAGGACGATGGCATTGCGGAGCCATGTGATATAGGCCTTGAAAATGAACCGGATTCCTCTTTCAATCCCAACGCTGATCGCACTCAGAATTCATCCAGTGCAGGCAAACGGACTAGAGGATCCTCGTCGAGGAAACGCAGAGCGAGCGATGTGGACATGGTTTCCCAAGATTGGTTGAGATGGTTACTAATTTCTGTAAATCAGCCAACGTGCTCTTAGAAAAATTTACCAGGGTCCTTGAGAATGAGTTCGGAGATCCGGATTATCGTTCGCTAATCTTGCAACAAGTTAGAGAGCTAGAAGGCTTCGACAACAACGAACAATTGATTGTGGCAAATAGGTTAGTCAAAGATCCCAAGGAGATGGAGCTTTTTCAAGGCCTAACAAGGGATTCCAGAGTCAAGTTCGTTCGTCTCATGCTAGCAGGCAAAATCTAGCGTCTTCCGGGTGGAATGGGTGTGCTGGCTGTAAATGTGACTATGTTTTTGTACATACCCCATCTGTCACTAAGCACAAACCAAGTACTGTTGTTTTATTTGCTTGCAAATCATATGTTTGGTTGGGTATGCATTTATGTACTGAACAATGCTTGTAGAATGTGGCACCCGATGTTTATGACTGCTGACGCTTTTTTCCTACTACGTTTGTTACGCGGGTATGCATATCATTACAGAAACTTCATTTTTTCTATTATTTTCCCGATTTTTTGCCTTTCCCATATTTAGAACAAAGTAACATGCAATTATGAAGCTGAAGTCGTCAGACGCATCATGTGCTACGAAAACAACATCAAGTAAAAGCGGGGATTACCAAAAGAACACAACTTCCATATCGTTCACCTCGTGATTAACACACATACTTCCGTACACAATTTATGGGTTATGAAAGGTGCAGCCTTCGTAAACAATCTTGCATCGTCTTTCTTCCACCTTTGACCCGCCACCATCATTCGTCTCCCGAACTAGTGACCAAATCAATTACCTGAATCTCCCCTTCATGCTGCAATCTCAACGAATCTGTCCCAGTTCCGCCTTGCATACAATCACCCCCGAAGCTTCAATAAGTGATGCAAACTTCACCATACAATGGAATACCCAAAGCTATATATAGAAACGATGTCAAACATAAAAGTTGTCAGAGCATGTGGAATTTTATGCATATATACTGGGGATGGTAAAGTTTAAAATTGACGAAACCGTACGATTGACGAGAACTTACTTGTACACGGCAGAGCATGGTTTCAGATAAATAGCAAAAATTAAAGGGTGGATGAACTGCCTGGGTTATGAGAAAGTGATACAGAAGAGGGGTGAATAAGAAAGGTTAGATGTTGAACGCAATAAAAACAGCTATTAACCAAACAATGTTTAAGATGATCACATAATTCATTAATCTACGACGCCGAGTCTCCTCCGTTTGTAGGCGAGCATTCAAATGTTTCATCCGGGTTTCATACTCGGAGATACGATTCAAGAGTCCGGGGATTATCTCTTTTGACCTGCAGCACATGGGGGGATCTACCCATTGGAACGTGCGGCAGTACTGACCCTGATTAGAAAGAATTGAACGTGAGGCATATATGTAGAGGTATTACATTACAGATGGGCACCAATGCAGGAATCCTCTGTTGATGTTGATTATAGCAATAATGGGATGTCAAGTGATAATTGTATGCGCATGAGTAACTTTTGTATTGAAAGAACATACCTCGTGACCAAGGCAGTCGTGAAATCGGCGTAACATCACATCCCTACCACAACGGCAAAACCAAACAACAGATTCGGTTGACGCGTAAGAATGGTACCCACTGTAGGTCCCACCTTTGGAGTCGCTAGTGCTGAATTCGTTTTTCGAACGAGGGGTATCCATCATCGATGGCCTACATAGTAACAGTTCAGGGATGAACCGTCAAGACATTAGGAACGACCTGGTAAGCTAAACATCATATATGTGTAATATGTAATGATAAGTAATGTGTTTATCAACATCGACGTACAGGACTTTGAAACAGCAGTCGTGTTATTGAGAGATATAGTACGATGTCAGTGCAATAGCGCATCTCACAAAAAACAGGGTAGGTAGCAGGTGTATGACAAATGTTTGACATAGAGCAAAGCTGTTAAGCACAAACGAAATATAGTTGCGACTGGCTAAAAAGTATTTTTGGCGTTCTGTGAAGTAGTAAGTGAGGTAAAATAGAATTCAATCAACAAATTTCAAATCCGAACTGCGGACTTGAATGTGGGTAATCGTAATGAATAAAGAGTTGCAATTACCTCTTTGGATACGTTCGGTAAAGGTTGGGAAGCTACGGAAGTGCCTGCCTGGAAAGGGAGAATACGGAAGTTCGCAAACCCTAAAACTTGAGATAAGGATCGACTAAAGATTACAAGTGGTTCACATATAATGTTGATGAATGAGGAAAATGTTTCGATAACGCCTAACTCACCGAGAATAGGGCGGATGAAATCGTCGATTCCAACGGTGGGGATTAAGAAAAGCAGGTCGCGGCCGAACGATATTGAAGCAGAAATTGGGGAAAGAGGAGGAAGGCAGAAGACGAAGTTGGGCGGAGGGGGCTTTGGGGAAAATCTGAGCCCGTTAATTTCGTAAAATGGAGGGGGCAAAAATGTAAAATTGAAATTTATGTGTGGAAGTAATACATAGTCGTAAACGGGATTGCAAGGATACAGCCCGCATTTTATCCCAGCATAGAAACGGATTGCAGTTCATCCCATACACCACAATCCAACATACAATCCCAAGTTAATCCCGAGGGGGGCCAAATAGTACAAAAAAGTAAACATGGCCTTTGTGTATTGTACAAAAATATACTATCCAACAAAATCAAGTACCCAACTCAAAAGCCCGAAACTTGTAAAACCCACTCAAACCCATCACTAACTGTGACTACATAATAGAATTAGGTTGATCTTTATTTGTAATTTTATAATTTTATTCTTTAATATATTTTGCTATTTTCTGAATTTTGAGTTTATTCCATACAAATGCAGTATATTTAAAAAATTTACTATCAAGCATTAGCATATATATTCTAATAAATTAAATAATAAAAAATATTTTAATTCTATGCTAGTAAATTAATCGCAAAGAAATATTTTTTATTCTTTTATTTGAAAATGTTGTTCATTCTAAATTTTTATCCAAGTACTTTAAAGAAATTAGGAATACAAAATAGTTTCTTTCTCTATCAAAATGCTACTCTTTTGTATTCAATTTTTATGTGTGATGGAGTTAGAGTAACCATCTATGGTTAAACTAAATTTATATTGATCAAAATACTCTCTAGCATATTATCTACCCAAAATGACCACCTCTTTAATTTCTTCTAACAATAGTATTCTATTCATAAGTATTTAAAATAAACAAAAAATTTACTTAAGATATATGGTCAATTATTATTATTTTTTTTTGGGTAAATGTAAGTTTCATTAATAAAATAAAATCGTACAGTATAACAGTGCTCAACTGGTGGTTTCTCCCTCGATAGGCCAATGGATAGACCATAATCTATATAACGCACATGAACTAACAGAACGAGATAAATTAACACTGATAATCCTCTATCTAATATCTTCCACAATAATGGTGGCTATGATATTCGGTGGTCGCTCCGTATGCTCAAAGCGTCTCAAATTTTGTTTCCTCCAAATGTCGTAAATGCAAGCAGTGAGGAGTGCATGATAAGCCAAGTTAATGATATGTTTCCTCTCCATTTCCTTGCAGCCTACTCAACGTCCCATGACCACTCTCTATTAGGCCATTGAAACTGAACAATTCGTCGAATCGCTGTCAAGCATCTTCTGGCATAACGGCATCGAAAGAATAGATGACTATGTGTCTCCATTGCGCCCTCATCACATAATATACAGGCGCCTAGGTATGATAGCCATGGTTTATCAGTTGTGGATAGTTTCCCCAAATTCACAAGCCATAGGATGAAATTATGCCTGGGGATCTTAAGAAAACCCGAGAGTAGTGAAGACCAACTTACTTTGGGTCCCGGTGGGTGATAACTCTGCAATTATAATGATTTTATAGCAATTTAATCTTCCTTTTTAAGCCAAAATATTCCTAATTATGTAATTTTATTGCATATTCAGCAAAAAAGAAAGATTACAAGGAAATTTCTGCAGAATTGACAAAACGTGCCCACGCTTATGGGGTACTCAACTCGGGATAAGGATAAGCACGAGCGATTTCCCCAAGAGATAAAGGAATCAAGTGTTTAGATTTAGAAATGATTCTTTAAAGCTTATCTCTTGTAATTTATTTACCTTTTTAGAGTTTATCACGTATCTATCCCCCCACTACGTCTAGATTCGACTTTTATTATAAATAGGGAGGATCTTTTCATTAGAAGACATTTTATCTTAGAACTCTATAGAATTCTCTGTTCATCTCTTCTCTTTTATTTTATTTTACTACCGGAATTAATGGAATTCCACTTTATAGTGTGTTCTTCCATTAATATGTCCGGCTAAATTCCCTATTTTCTGGTTAAGGTATGGTGATTGCTTGATTCCCATTATATTGTGAGATCTAATCTGCGTTCTACACTTGTCAAACAAATATTCATGTTATTCTCTGTGCTTTCATTACAAACGTCTGATTTATGAATGATTCGGCCGGTTGTTCATTATCAAGAAGGTTTGCCTAGCCAATTGAACTTTATAAATCCGTGTAATTGTTTATTTAGTTCAATATTTAGTGGCAACGTAGCATGATTAGTTATGTCATAGTATTTAATTATGTTATGGGGAATGCATGATCTAGTTTAAATGAATTGTCCTCGTAGGAGTTTGTTGATTAGAATCAGGCCTTTCTAATTCTTAATGCTGTTAATAGATTAAATCTTGCGGACGTTCCCAAGGTTGTCTGTTAATTAGAGATCTAGCCAACGGTCGTACCTTGGCTAACGAAAAGATAAGGAAATGTGAGGTTGTTAGGTCGTACCAACGACCATAACTGATTTATTTGTCCATACATGAGTTATTCTTGCATCAATGATCAACTCATAAGAATCAAGCATAATCCTAGCCTTAACCGGAAAATCTCTCTCTCATATTTTTACCAGATATTTTTAATTATTTAGTTTCCAACTACTCCTTTTTATCAACAACCTTCCCCATTATTTTCTATTTTTCTAAAAGAAATTAACTTAAAACCAATCCCTGTGGATCGACCCTACTCCCACTTTCACAAGTGTAGTAGGAATTATTTTTGGTGACTTCGACACTCATCAAATTTTGGCGCCGTTGCCGGGGATTGTCGTTTTTAAGTATATTTCTTTATTTTTTTTATTACTTGATTTTATCACCATTGATGCCGAGGTCTTCTCGTACAGGTAAATTGGTATACGACCCAGAAATCGAAAAGACCGCACGAAGACTTCGTCAGGAAACTAAGCAACAATCGGAAGAAACATCCGCCCCATACGAAGACGAAGAAGACATAACTTTGGAGTTTGAGGAATCCCTAAACGAATCCGAAGAAGAGATAATGGCTTTGATTCCTGAAAGATCGATCAATGATATGACGTCACCCGATCTAAACCAACAGCCACTATGCATTGAGTACCCTGATTTAGAGGTAGACTGTGAACTGAAATCTGGATTAATTCATTTACTTCCCACTTTCCGTGACCTCGCAGGTGAAGATCCACATAAGCATCTAAAGGAATTCCATGTGGTATGCTCCGGAATGCACCCACAAGGCATAAGCGAGGAACAAGTCAAATTGAGAGCGTTCCCCTTCTCTCTTGTCGACCAAGCGAAGGATTGGCTGTACTTTCTACCTTCAAGATCCATTACAAGATGTAATGATCTCAAGAGGCAGTTTCTTGAGAAATATTTCCCTGCCTCAAGAGCCACAACAATCCGGAAGGAGATCAGCGGGATTCGACAATTCGCGGGAGAAAGTCTTTTCGAATATTGAGAAAGATTCAATCGACTAGTGGAAAGTTTCCCCCATCATCAAATCCCAGACCACCTGTTGATCCAGTATTTCTATGAAGGTCTATCAAATATGGATAGAAAACTGATAGATGCGGCAAGTGGCGGAGCATTGTTCGACAAAACCCCCACCGAGGCGCGTAAACTAATCTCAATTATGGCGTCCAACACTCAGCAATTTGGAGTTAGGCACGATGATCCACCTAGGAAAAGCAACGAGGTAAGTACTCTTGAAGAACGTTTAAATCAACTCACAACTGTTGTTGAAAAAGTTGTTGCAGATACTTACCAACAAGTAAAAACGTGTGGTATTTGCACTTTAACGGGGCACACTACCGACATGTGCCCGACTCTTCAAGAATCAACTATCGAACATGCCAATGTCGTAGGAGGATTCGCCGGACAACAACAGAGAACATATGATCCTTTCTCCAACACATACAACCCCGGATGGAGGGACCACCCGAATCTGAATTACGGCAACCAACACTTTCAAAAACCCCAATACCGACCACCTCCACAGCCTAACCCCACGCCTAACACATCTTTCAAAGACATGATGAAAGCACTAGTGACCAACACACAACAATTCCAGCATTAGACCCAGGCGAGCTTCCAACAATTCCAGCAACAGACCCAGGCGAGCATTGAAAATCTAGAATCTCAAATCAGTCAGCTGGCATCGTCTGTTGGTAAGCTAGAGTCCCAAGGTAAGCTACCTTCTCAATCTGTCATTAACCCTAGACAAAATGTTAGTGCTATTACGCTTCGTAGTGGAAAAGAATTGCAGGAACATGTGAACGAAGATGACACCATACGTGGGCACGGTGTCAAAAGAAAGTTGGAAAAGGAAATTGAGGTCCAACAAGAACAAGCCAAACCCGAAGCGAACCATCCAAAGCCTTTGGTAACTAGACCTCCCTTCCCTGAAAGATTCAATAAGGTAAAGAAAGAAGAGGAAGAAAAAGAAATCCTTGAAACGTTCCGCAAAGTAGAGGTAAACATCCCGCTGCTCGATGCCATCAAGCAAATACCCCGATATGCGAAATTTTTCAAAGAATTGTGCACTAGCAAGGGTAAACTCAAGGGAAACGAACGGGTAAGTATGGGGGAGAACGTCTCCGCAATTCTCCAACGAAAATTACCCCCAAAATGCAATGATCCAGGTACGTTTTCTATCCCTTGCAAAATTGGAAAAATTGGAATAGAAAAAGCGATGTGTGATTTAGGTGCCTCTATCAATATTATGCCTCTTACTACATATGAATCTTTGAATGTTGGCCCATTGAAAGAAATGGGGGTCATTCTTCAACTTGCCGATCGTTCTGTAGTTTACCCCGAAAGAGTTCTTGAGGATGTACTTGTGCAAGTTAATGAATTGGTTTTTCCTGCTTATTTTTATGTGCTTGATATGAGGGGGGATATTCCTCCCAATTCTACATCCATCTTACTAGGAAGACCATTCCTTAAAACCTCAAAAACCAAAATTGATGTAGATGTCGGAATTCTTTCTATGGAATTTGATAATGAGGTTATGAGTTTTAAAATTGATGGTGCCATGAGATATTCTAATGATGTGCATTCTATTTTTCTCATTGATTCTATTGATCCTTTATTGCAAAAAAAATGCTATGTTCAATGGTAGAGGAGCATTCAAGACAACAATTGTCAAAAGATCGAGTCGAAGAACTTACAAGAAAAAAGTCTTTCATGACAAAATAAGTTCAAGGAAGAAGTCATCCATGGACTACCAAGTTCCCCTAAATCCACACCATCACCGGGTGCATTACATAGAAGAAGTGGATTTAGAGTGTCCAACTTATTCAAGTTGAGGCACAACAATGTCTAGCCAAATACATTAAAGAAAGGCGCTGCATGGGAGGCAACCCATGAAATTTCTATCCTTTCCTTTCCTCTTTCGTTTAATTTTAGTTTTTGCAAATTTAAATCTGTTTGGATGGCTAAATTGGACAGATTTGGAGCTTCCACTAAGCGTGCCCACGCTTAGTCGACCCTTCAAAACTGTTTCAACTCACTTCACCAAAACAGATTTGGAGCTTCCACTAAGCGTGCCCACGCTTAGTCGCACTTCGTAGGCTATTATTCACTTTCATTTTCCTTCATTTATTTATTTATTTTTATTTGTTAAAAAAAAGTCAAAAATTTAAAAAATCAAAAGAAATATGGAAATTAGTCGAATCTTTCCATCACACTTCAAAATCTTTGACCGATATTTTCTTTTTATTTTTCTCAGCTCATCCACAGCAACTTCAAATCCGCCAAGAACTCTTCAACAAAGCCATCTCACCTGAAAAGCTCCCCGCCGTCGTTTGCCGTCGTCGCTCACCGAAAATTTGAACACTTCGGGCTGACACCAAGGCAACCACCCACACCATGACCTTTTCGCGACTTGCACTCAGGGATGCTTCCTTAAACTCTCTCCTTTTAATTTTTCCTTGAAATACATGTCATAGTCCACATTGAGGGCAATGTGGATTTTAAATGTGGGGGTATTATTGTTGAGCATATTTCTTGAATTAGGTGTTGCATGTTGAAAATGGTTGTTGCTCTTGTTGATTGTTGAAACTACTCGAAAAGATATTTTTGTGCTTGATTTTCTTGACTTTTGAAGATTGAGTCTTATGGAAATTGTTAGTAAAAATTGCTTGGTTTTGAAAAATTTTTGGCATGATAAAACCCTTTCAATTTTGGACTAATCTTGGCTTGATGATGTTATGTGTAAAAAGAATACGTGTTTTATGTTTAAGGATAATTCACTAGTTGTAAGCTTGTTTTTACCAAAATGACTTGAGTTAAAAATCTTCTGATGTAGGAGTAGTGGACTAAAACATACCTCGTGAGATTTTGAGCTTGATATATCCATAAAAGAATCATTCTTTCTTGAGAGAATAACACTTCTATGGCTTTGTCTTCCTAGAACTTGCCTTGAACCACATCGAGGCCACACAAATGTGCATTTATTTGGATATGATAAAAGCATTAGAAACCACTTTCGGCCTTCTTTAACCGCCCAACACATTTTAACATTAGAAAACCCCTTTGAGCTTTTTGACCTATTTTGTTGAACAACCCGTCATATACGAACCTATCCCGTTGTTTGTTTAAAACCTTGATTTTGATCCCTCTAAGAACTATTAGAGCATCAAGGGAAATGGGTTTATGTTCAAAAGAACAAATTCTCAAAATGGGAGATTTTCAAAACCTTTGTGATTTACATGCTTAAAAGATGTATTTCAAAATGAGTGTGGGGGTTCCAAAATTATGTTCTTCTTCACTTTGTGGAAAGCGACATCAATTTTCTTGGTCTATGCCTATCACAAAAAAATTGGAGAGGAGAAAAAGAAAAAGAAAAAAAAAGAAAAGAAAAGAAAAAAAAATGTATGAACTCTCCAAAAGGAATAAGAAAGGCATAATTCAAGAAATTGTCGAAAAATCTTTAAGGGAGATGAGTAAACTTTGAGAGCTTCGAATTATTGTTCACTCAAATTCTTTTGGTGCTCTAATTAGTTTCTTGGAATTTAACCTCATTATCCTTTTATCCTACCCCAAATCAAAGCCACATTACAACCAAAATAAAAGACCTTTTGATCCTTATATGTGCATATTTCAAAAGTGATGGAGATGTGGTGTATAGGCAAGCCTATGGTGAAGCATTGTCGTAGTAAGTGTCGAGAGATACACTTGAGCCATATATACACTTGAGAGAATGGAAAGAGGAGAGAAAATAGTCCACTAGTTTTATGCGTCCGTCGCATGTCCTCGAAACTGAAGCTCGATAGCACGACATCTCAACGCATCCCTGTCCTGCATCGTGTACCCTCGCGCTTGCCTATCCAGAATGCCCATACTCGCCGAGGCTCTAGGCACTCACGCCTTAAAGTCTCGCACACAATCTCGGAACCTGCCGACGCATTTCTCAATGGCAAGGAGCATTGATAACTCTGCAATTATAATGATTTTATAGCAATTTAATCTTCCTTTTTAAGCCAAAATATTCCTAATTATGTAATTTTATTGCATATTCAGCAAAAAAGAAAGATTACAAGGAAATTTCTGCAGAATTGACAAAACGTGCCCACGCTTAATGGAGTACTCAACTCGGGATAAGGATAAGCACGAGCGATTTCCCCAAGAGATAAAGGAATCAAGTGTTTAGATTTAGAAATGATTCTTTAAAGCTTATCTCTTGTAATTTATTTACCTTTTTAGAGTTTATCACGTATCTATCCCCCCACTACGTTTAGATTCGTAGGGGACTTTTGTTATAAATAGGGGGGATCTCTTCATTAGAAATGATTCAGTTTTTATCTTAGAACTCTATAGAATTCTCTGTTCATCTCTTCTCTTTTATTTTATTTTACTACCGGAATTAATGGAATTCCACTTTATAGTGTGTTCTTCCATTAATATGTCCGGCTAAATTCTCTATTTTCTGGTTAAGGTATGGTGATTGCTTGATTCCCATTATATTGTGAGATCTAATCTGCGTTCTACACTTGTCAAACAAATATTCATGTTATTCTCTGTGCTTTCATTACAAACGTATGATTATGAATGATTCGGCCGGTTGTTCATTATCAAGAAGGTTTGCCTAGCTAATTGAACTTTATAAATCCGTGTAATTGTTTATTTAGTTCAATATTTAGTGGCAACGTAGCATGATTAGTTATGTCATAGTATTTAATTATGTTATGGGGAATGCATGATCTAGTTTAAACGAATTGTCCTCGTAGGAGTTTGTTGATTAGAATCAGGCCTTTCTAATTCTTAATGCTGTTAATAGATTAAATCTTGCGGACGTTCCCAAGGTTGTCTGTTAATTAGAGATCTAGCCAACGGTCATACATTGGCTAACGAAAAGGTAAGGAAAGGTGAGGTTGTTAGGTCGTACCAACGACCATAACTGGTTTATTTGTCCATACATGTGTTATTCTTGCATCAATGATCAACTCATAAGAATCAAGCATAATCCTAGCCTTAACCGGAAAATCTCTCTCTCATATTTTTACCAGATATTTTTAATTATTTAGTTTCCAACTACTCCTTTTTATCAACAACCTTCCCCATTATTTTCTATTTTTCTAAAAGAAATTAACTTAAAACCAATCCCTGTGGGTCGACCCTACTCCCACTTTCACAAGTGTAGTAGGAATTATTTTTGGTGACTTCGACACTCATCAGTGGGTCCAATAGCCTGTAAAGAGATGCAACTGTAGGTTGTCCCGTCTCAAATCGCCAAATAATGCGATCTGTCTCGTCATGAATTATTGGCAATGCATGCAAAATCTCCAAGCACTCAATGTCCATAATGAGAGACCAATGTCATTGCCCCTCTATAATAACAGTGTTGTGCTTGTCCTCCGTCCGAAGCCCAAGCAGACATGGACCTTGTGGGAATCTCTCAATAAGGGGACCAAGGTGATGCCATGGATCATGCCACAGATAAAATGAATTTCCATCACCAATCTGATAGTCCACAATCGATCGAAGCAAGGGGCGTAGACAAATGAGTTTCCTCCAACCCCACGAACCCCATTGTCAATGACCGTCCATACAGATATATCACATAGCCGCCTGTTATATAACCATTCTACCCAGATTGATGTGGTATCACATTGAATAACATCACACAGCTTTTTGCTCATCAAGGCATGGTTTAAAGTAGCGATGTCTCGTAGGCCCTAACCTCCCTCCGATGCCGGCCTACAGATATCCCTCCATGCTACTTTGGCATATCCACTGGTCCTTGTGCCCTTCTACAGAGAAGCTCTTAGATGCTTCTCAATCTCCCTTATAACACCTTTAGGTAGGATGAATGCAGAAGCCCAATATATACTTAACGCCATACACAGATTTAATAATCTATACCCTCCCAGCATATGGTAATCTCATTCCTTCTCAACCTTTAACGCGTTGATCAATTTTCAATAAAAAAAGGCTGGCAGTCTATTAACGATAATCTAGAGAAAAGTAGAGGAAGTCCCAAATACCTTATCGAAAGATGCCCTTCCTAGAAGCCAAGCATCTCTAACAGCTACTCTTGTATCTCTTGTACAAATCAAGAGATGATAAGATCGCTCTTATGCACATTAAGCCGGAGACCTGACCTGGAGGCGAATAGGTCCAACCCCTGCTTAAAGACCCCTATAGAGTCCATATCAGCTTTGCAGAGCAGCAACAGATCATCTGCACATCCAAGCTGAAATAATCGAGAAGGCTCACATTTCCAATGAAAAAAAAAACGCATATCCTCATCAATTATCTGCAGAATAATCAAATGCAGAACCTCCATTACGAGAAAGAATAGATATGGCAATAAAGGGTCCCCCTGTTGTAGCCCTCTTGATCCCGTAAAGAAACCATGAGGCTTTCCATTCAGCCCGACGGAAAATGAGGGTGTCGTGACACACTCCTCTATCCACCTAATGAACGTAGTCGGGAATCCAAACAGGTGTAACACTGCAAGTTGAAAATTCCATTCTACCGTGTCATAAGCTTTTCGGATATCCACTTTCAATGCACATCTAGGAGGTAGGTGCGGTTGATTGTAGCCTGTAAATAGTTCTTATGCTAACAGTATATTGTCTCCAATACTACAACCAGGAATAAAGGCAGCCTGACAAGGGCTTATCAACTTATCCAACACCCTACTCAACTCTTGCACAATAAGTTTGGCAATAATCTTATATAAAATATTACAACATGAAATAGGACGAAAATCTGTGACCATCATAGGGCATGTACCTTAGGTATAAGTGCCAGAAGTGTGGTGTTGATTTGCTTCAGCAGTTTTCACGTGGTAAAGAACTCCAAGATTGCCTTCGTAATCTCCGGACCCACAATTGGCCAGGCAGCTCTATAAAAACCCGATGAGAACCCATTCGATCCAGGTGCTTTATCTTCAATAATATCAAATACTGCCTGTTTGACGTCAACTGCAGTGACGGGTGTAAGGAGCTGAAGCCCTTCCTCCTCATTGAGGACATGTCTAGCCCATGGCCTCAGATATCAGGTATCTATCACATGCCTCCGTCTTTCTCCACCTAACAGAGCCTGATAAAAAGAGACAAACTCATGAATAACTGCTCTTGGCTCTGAGTAGGTGGTCCCGTGTTCATCATTTATTTGCAAGATTTTTCGAGTGGCACGTCGCTGAGCTATCTAGCAAAAGAAGACTCGTGAGCATTGATCCCCATCTTTCATCCATTGCATCTTGGCTCGCTGTTATAACATGATTTGTTCCATTTTTGCCGCCTTGGTGTATACCAAACAACAATAGTGTTCTAGAAGTAGAAAGAGGTCGTTCTGTCTATCCGAGCTAACCAAGATCTGTGCTTCCTCAAGGAATCCTTTAGTCAGTCATACATTCTCCGAAAGATCTCCTTTATTGCGTCATTACTATTAGAATAATGGTTTTAAAGCTTTTAGTTTCTGCGTAATCACGTACATAGGCACTCTAATAATGTCATGTTTCCAGACATTCTGCACACTGGGAATAAAATTTGGTGAAAGAATAAGGTAATTATCAAATCTGAACATACCCTCCCAGTTGTTGTTGTTGATCTCCACAAAGCACCAGTGATGAATGATCTGAAATGCGTGGGGAGAGGCTTGAATAGTATGAGTTAGGGTAACACTCAATCGATATGTCATTTATGAGCATCCAATCCAAACGCTTCCATAAACTTCGTGAATTCGAACTCCGGTTATGCCACGTGTACCATCCATCCTGCATGGGCATTTGTAGCAATCTCATATCCTATATGCATGCATTAAATTCATCCATCGCCAATCTGATATCACCAAAATTACCACACACCTCACTGATGTCACGAACAACATTAAAATCTCCTCCTACTATCCACGGGTCATCCACACATTGACCCGCAAAACCCCTAGTGATTGCCACAACTCATGCCGCTCAGCAATTTCAGTGGCACCATAACAACAATAATAATCACATTTGTATGGAATGCTCTAATAGTTACACGACAGTGTACAAATTAATCACCTAACTCATCACATTAACATCAAGAATAGTGTCATCCCATGCAATCTATATACGATTCCCAACAGACACAGGATCAACAAACCACTTCCATTGAGGCAGTAAGAAAGATTGTATACGAGCAATATTAGTAATTCGTACACGCGTTTTAAGAAGGCCAATAAATTGTAACCTGAACTCAGCTACTACGTCTTTTAATGCTAGCTGATGGTCCCTTTTGTTCAAGCCACACACGTTCCATATAGTGGCGTTTAACATGGATCACCCGCGGTGGGGCTGCTTATGTTAGGACCCCGAATGTTATCATCTGCATCATCAAGGGAGTTAAGTGCATCAAAAGTGTTAAAGATGACTAACTCCTTACCCTTATTCCTTCCTTTGTTGACTCCTTGTGCGACAGGGGTACTCGGAGTCTCAAATATGATAGGCTGCTGATTAATATCTCCACATGAGTTATTCTTGTCTTCCTCCACAGCCTTACCCGATTCAGCTATGAGCGGCTACACTCGTGTCTTCTGCACATAAACATTGACTGGCGATTTTGGTACTTTCATGGAAGAGCAATCCTTCGTGGCATGTTCGATGCTCATGCAAGTGGTGTATTTAGGGGGCAACCACTCGTATTCTAACTTCCTCTGTTGGCGACATAATAACCAAATGCTTCAGGAGTTTGGCATTGATATCAAGCATGACACATACACTAGCAAAATCCAATCTCGTGCATGCGCGTGTGATCGCATCCGGATAAAGAGGTCGTCCAATGCCACTTGCCACGATACTCAAGCCATCATTAGTCCACAATTCAACTGGCAAGTGTCGAAGTTATACCTAAACTGGGACTTAGGTATGTTTCATCTTACTTAGGACCATGCCAGACTCCCATTTCTGCAACACGATTGGTTGTCTTTGGAACAACCATGGTCCGCCCTCTATAACTTCTTCTATTGTCACTATAATTTTGAATCGGAAGAAGAAAAATCCATTAACCGTGGCCGTGGCTTTTGTTAACAATGGCCAAATAGATTTGACGTAGTCCTTTACGTGATGAAAATACGGTCTTTTGCCCAAAAAATAACCCACTTCTGTCGCATTCCAGCGATGTGAACCATCTCGAACCATACAATGTGGGTCGTACAATAATTTCACCATTTTGCATCATAGGTGGCACATAAGTCAATATTTTTCGAGATGAATTAAGAAAAATATTGGCAATTTTATCGTAATAATTCATGAAGTTCGAACAAGGTTGTAGTGGCACATTACCGACGAAGATTCCGGTGGGCGAAAATGTTAGTAATTGTGACATGGCATCTGCAGTCATGTGCACTGCGCAGCATCAACAAAAACAACGTCGGCAGTAGGCAGTTCCAGCAGCATCATCGGCGGGTGAGCAGATGAAACCTGCAGCGGAGGTTGCTGATTTTCTGTCATCAATGGACGATTCAAAGCCGTGGGAGTCTGGGCAACCATGGGAGCTTCATCTCGCGCCACTAGCGGCACCATAGAAACCCTAAGATTCAAATCTGCAGCAACCCTATTTTCAGAGATCTGCAGCGATGACGCGAAGCAAGGAGGATGCTCTGCCGCCTGTTCAGCCGTCAAGCGCACCAAACGGCGAAACAGCAACTCCTGCGAATTCCTGTCGCCTTCTCCATATTTCGCTATCCAACGCCAGTGGAGATCGTTCAATGCACGAATAGATTCGTCATCCCCTTTGTTGATTACTCTATTGGCCAAAACAATAAAATCTGCAAACTGAAACTCCATGGGGTACAGATTAATCGCCGGCGCATCTTCCCCATCCAAACTGTCATCGATCGTTGTTGCGTTGTTGTTGTTCGCCTACCCTCCATGTTCGTCAACAACATTCCCCAACTCGCCGCCATCTATCCCCGCCACCATATCGTCTTCATCCTCGTCGGCCGCGGCGTCAACATGAATTCCGTGTGAAGTGTGTATTTTTAGGTGAAGTAGTGTGTGCGAGAGAACAAAGAGAATTAGGAGAGTCCATATTTCTTTAAAAACTTTCAAATAGTAGACATTTAAGGTCAATTATTTATTTTAGGGGTAAATTACATCTTGCTATATTAACTGTGCCCGTTTTTACATTTGTCATCAAAAAAAAAAATTTATGTCAATTTATCATCTCAAATTTACGAAAGATATATGCACTTTGTCACATATATAGATAACGAGTGTTTGTATATTCTTATTCACATGTACATCTGTGCGTGTAACTAGTAACATATTCATGGCTATTCACATAATTACAAACTAAAAAAGAAAAGTTCACTTGAATGATGGTGTCAATATCTCTTGTGTCACTTGTCGAAGACATGAAGACATAAAATTAAATAACTCTTGTTGTATTTCAAGTTTTCAACTGTATCTTGAATCACATTGGGAGACCAAGTGGATGGAATTACCAGCAGGCAAACTCCCAGTTTCCTAAAGATCATGTCTTATAACTATTTCTACATCTGTTAATGCTCCACCTGCTCCGTGCTTGCATCCAGGAAATTACGCGTGGACATGTGCGCTCGTCCGCGCAAGCGAAAACACATGGAGATGCCATGGCTTACAGTCTTGGTGAAGTACAATCCAGACCGCCCATCATGTTACTATTCAAGAACCCTATCCAAGCGATCCAGCCTAAACTCATCGACCAAATTCCCCAAAGTAAACAACCGATCATTGAGTTTGTTTCCCGATTCCAACCAAACTTAGCTGCAAAGATTTGTTATATAGATAAGGAGAAGGAAAATCTAAAAGAACATGGAAATGAAACTTCACCAAAGACCTCAGAGCTAATACTTACAATGTTGTTACGAGGATCTCTCCAATAAAATCCTTGTAGAATAAGAGGTAGGATATTACAGGCTACAAGAATATATATCAGCAAAGCATTCATACCCATCCATTCAAGTACCAGTGCATACCGTCTGCATCCATACACATCCACCTGAAAGAGAAGAGCGCATCATCAGCTTTTTTATGTCCATGGCGTGGTTGGATCAATATCAGTTACTTAAGGCTCTTAAAAGTGAATACCACTAGCTATATAAAACTCTAGGGATTATGAAGGCTCACCACCAAATAAATTGTAGCAAGTAGAAGCCCTGCAACACCACCAGTAACGCATGTATAACTGAAAGAGTACAGTGCCTTGTTGATGTGCATGCCTACAACAATAAGCAAATACATCGTCAGTGGCACAAACATTATAAACTGTGAATTAGTTCCATAATGCCCCCCCCCCCCAAAACCCCCCCCCCCCTCTCTCTCTCTCTCTATATATATATATACATGTGTATGTTTGTAATATATGTCCTCTTATATAGAGTGATATATTTTCTGATATTACCTAACAACCTTTATGTTGACAACAAAGATTACGAAAAGAACTAAACACGCTAGGTAATTTGACATTTGAGAAAACAATAAAATGAAGATGTTACCAAAGACGTCACATAGCACACCCAGGACTATAAAAGCTGAAGATGGTGCTATCCACAACAAAAGTCTATTTCTGTGATCCTGAGTGACATCAAGGAAGATGAGAACAATCAGGCAGTCTTCAACTGTGAAACGTAAATCATGAGACAAAAACTAAGTGGTTTCTCACTAGATGATATTAATGTTTTTACCTTAAAGTGGACAATAATGTGCCCAAATTGTAAGCCTATCAAGCATGTGACAATTGCCATTACTGTACTGCAAAATGACAAAATAAGATTATCGGTAAAAACTGAAAGGAAGTAATAAGCTAAAGAAAGGTATAAAGTGGTTGGATCTGGGGTGTGTATAAAAGGATTGAAGATTAACTACAATAGGTTTGAACAAATCATACATAAACTTCTGGGAGCCTTCCAACCTACACTTAGTTCCAAAATGAGACAGCAGGCTTACCTGTTTGTCAATAATGTCCATTCACCTAAGACTATAGTATTACCAAAAAACCTCTAGAAAATTAACCTGTAATTGGACCAACAAAATTTTACAAGTAGAAACACGAGTCCTTATGCTACAACTGAATCTTGAAATTATTTCTTTTTAACACTAATTGAAGAAAAATCCACTGTTCACACTACTATATCATGAGCTAAACATTCCACGCCAATCACCTTCACCAATCAAGAATTCCAGCATTTGGTCATCTCAACTAGAAATCACACAATGAGCTTCTATTTTAATTGGTTAACTTTCCATTTATATACTCGTATGTCTTTTTCTTTACTGTCTGAATTATACTATCATGAGCTATTGAAATGACATATAAGTGCAAAGATGCAAAATAAAACCTTAAAATTCCTTCTGGATCATAGGGGGCTTGGCACCATGAAGGAGCATTTGGAGGAAGTGGGCCATAATCTGGTGAGTTGATACTGCATTGCTGTCAAAGAGTAGGATTCAGAACACCAAAGCATATAGATATAGAAAATGCCAGTGTTTAACTCTCTAGAATAGAAATTTTACTTTTGTTCGAGCATATATTGGCCTCCGGTATAAGTGTTGAACACCCAAAATCATACGATCAATCATTCCAGCAGCATTACATGCGGGTCCAGTGTCACCATGCACCCCACATTTCACCTTCAACAGCAAATGAACGATGTCAAACTACTTCACGTAACCACCACAAAAGTCCAGTCTGTTATGTTTTTGACAACTATGAAATACAAGAACCTACCATGAATATCTTAGCCTCCGCAGGTGCTCCAATTGGAATCTTATACTCCCAGTCAGGAACATACAGACCATATAACAATAGCAGATACATGGTACTGAGCATGGACATCAGAATCCTGAAATTATCACAAAGGAGAATCCTGATTCAAGCATGAAGCCGAGGATATTGTGTTTAGGAAAACAATAAAAATATATATCGTAAATTAAGAGCAGTTTAAGAGAACTAGTTAACAAAAGAGAAGTCAGACTAGGTGTCTCTGACCAGCACTCGGCATATGCTCGACCTCATAGAGATGGTCATGGTTATCCAGTCCTTAGCACAAGTCTGAAACGGTAAAACCTAAACCAGAACTACAAAGTAGTATCTTAAAAGTTATGCTTTATCCCATTCCCATTACGCATTCTTGGTTATGATATATATTCTCTCTTGAAATACATTATAATGAATATTTGTCAAGATTTTTCTGTGTAAATATCATCTCTGGAGAACCCTTGCATCTGTTTACTGCTACCATAAATGGGATCTGCCTACTTGTAAAAATCAAGACACTTTCAGAGGGAACCCAAAGTTGGCAATTCAAGTTCTTGACACACTCTCCCCCCCCCCCCCAAACCCAAAAAAAAAAAAAAAAAA
>NC_026148.1:7162381-7223318 GCF_000512975.1 Sesamum indicum | reverse complement strand
CCCCCCCCCCCCCCCCAAACCCAAAAAAAAAAAAAAAAAAGTTCTTGACACTCCCCACCTTACGTATGTTCAAATGTTTATACACACTTCCATGTGACGTCCAAAACACTAGTAATTGTATCTGAATCCTGAATTCACAAAATGTGCATAAAACCTTGACATCATTCACACCAAAAGTGATAATTTGAGAAGCCGGTCACAGGATAAAATGACCCTGTTCAAGCTCGGGGCTGTGCATATACCCAGGGTGAAATTCAAACAAAGCTAAACAGTCTTCATTTTGTTTGTCTCCATTATCACTATAGCTTCACAAGAGAAATTTATCCTGAAACTTCTCCACTCTAATGGATTTAACTATATAATACAACTTACCAGTGCCATTGGTACTTCTTTAGAAGAGATGACCCAGAACTAACTTTTTCATCATTTCTAAGCCAAATCTCACACATTGCTGCCACCAAATATGCTACTGCAATTCTCTGAAGGATACACACACAGATATACAAAAAAGAAAAAGATCAATGGTGTTTGTACACTTCAAAAATATAGCATTAAATTGTTAATAAATAAATTATTCACATAATTGATGTTATCAATTGAAAATTCAAAACTTGGAGCTGATGTCACGCACCTGCAATATACCCATCCACCTGATGAGATCGATGTCCACGCCATATGTTAGATTGTTAATACCATGGAAATAGCCACCTGATACATGAGAGATGAAATAATATGCAGCAATGAGTGAACAAATAAATGATTAAGTCCGGAATTGGGTTAGATCGAGCTCGCCCTGGTCACCTGGTTCCACAGGTTTTGCCCATGATGCCCCATTCATCACGGGCCACAGGGTGACCCCATTTTCGAGTGTCCCACTCTGGCCACAAGGTTAACCAACGGGTCTCTCCAGGGTTTAGAAACGCTGATCTATATCAAGTTCCTCCTTTTTGATACTTACCCAAACCATCATCAACAGAGAATATTTCTCAAAGGTACATACAAATAAAGTTGAGAAGTGTACCTTGGAGAAAAACCCCGAGAATTAAAAGCTTTAGTGCCCGAAGAATTGCTTTTTTTGACGCAGCAGCTCTTGAAGACATATTCTAATAGAAAACAGAGAATAGTTAGTTGAAAGCAGCACCCAAATGCTAAATACCAATTGTGCAGACAGGTGAAACATACAATGAACTAATTCCTCAAAGTATATTATTTAACTACCCAGTAAAACTTTTCCAACATAAGCAGCAATAGGATGCTGCTCTACTAGATGTAGTAGACTTTATGATGATGGTCGATTTGGATTTTGAAGGAATGTATAGCCACGACCTTTTAAACCGTGTCTTAGTACCTTTTTTACATATTAATTAACTACCTTGTATACAAGAGCAAGTGACACACCAACCATGAAGAGGAAAAATGGCATAACTACATCTGCCAGGGTCAAGCCATTCCATGGTGAGTGATTGATAGTTGGTAGGATCCCACCAGCATCATCAACAAGAATCATCAACTGCCAGAAAAGAAAACTGAAGTTAAGAAAACGAATGGACAATTACCGATCTTCTTGTGCTAGCTCCAATCTTCAATAAAAGTAAATTTCAGTAAGCATGATTTACACCTAATAGTTAATCCTTCCTGAGAACACTGTCAGACTTGGAGTGAGATTGCAGCCAGTCTCAACTCTATTCTCGTTTTCTGCTTTTTCAATGCATTCCCAATCTTCATGAACTAGGTGAAAATTTACCATTCTTGTGCCCCCCTGAGTTTCTAACTCCATTACATATATGCTTCTGCTGCTATTTCTATCAGTTTCTTCCAATGCTTTTCAATATCATCAAGAAAAGTTTTCAGCCTCTCAGTTTCATTCTTAAATAATTTAAAGTTTCAGTTTGCTCTGCGACTTCATGCTCACATACTCTTATCATAGTCTTTAAGAGAGAATATGATTACATGGAATAGTACTGTAATATATTTCTTAAATGTTTTTAGTTTGCACTGTTTAGTTCTCGAAGTCTATTCCTTTCTTAAGTTTCTCCCATTACATATAGCCTTCACTTCCTATTTCTTGTTGGAAATAAACATAAACAATTAAGACATAATGTTTACGATGGACTTAGATGACAGAAACTATTAAGTTGTTCAAATTGCAGGAGGAAAAGATAACAACAACAAAGACTTGTACAGATAATAGAGAGTATTGAAACAAGATAATAATAAAAAAAATATTGCAATCAAGACATAAAGTTACCACAACAGTAAGGCCACGGAAAACGTCAAGGGACACAAGGCGAACAGAGGCTGAAGTGCTCCTGGAGGAGGCATTAGCACCAGTATCGGACCCTGATCGCAACGAAGGAGAAGATGGATTCATTTTCTGGAAAGCAGACTCAACATCAACATTGTAGCCCTCCACGTGCAGAGTATAATCCTTCCTTTGCAAATCCAATGTCTCATCTTCGTCTGACTCTTTGATGAGTTGGTAAGATGCCATGAATGCTCGTTGAAACTGCAACTTCCCAACCTATTATCCTTCTTGAGAGCGCCAAAAAACGATCATTCCATGCAAATTCAACTCACCCTGGGGTTCGAATTTCAAGTAAATTGTTTCCAAAAATCCTATCCCATAGTCATGAACTGCAAATCAGAAGACGAGTTCGCCGTTCAGGGACAACAAACGTACTTAAACATGGCAGAGAAAGAAGGGCAGCCTTGATTTCTTGGTGGGTTTTGGACACAAGACAGATAAAAAATAAAAAAAAAACAAATGTGAGAGAGATAGAGAGAGAACAAGCGAGAATCTTGAGGCTATTGCGATATCAATAATCTTCCATTGAATGAATTTAAGAACTAAGAATGGCAATGAATTTAATGGTACGTGTGTAACTAAGAATGGCAATGAATCTCTCTCCCTTCTCTCCTCTCTCCTCTTCCTCTCTCCTCTCTCCTCTCTCCTCTCTCTTCTCTCTCTCTCTCTCTCTCTCTCTCTCCTTCCTCTTCCTGCAATTACAAATATATGATAGCATTTGTTTTTGATGTACTCAAATCTCTCCGTCATCCGTTCCCAATCCCTAAAATTGAACGTAGGGTTGGAGGGCTCGTAATTCTCTTCCATAACCAGACACGTATCTACTCCAAAGACATTCAAATCCAAATTTGCTCCTGCCCCGCACAATCTCCTCAATAGTTTTACGATTCTCGCAATATTTTCAGTTAGTTCCAAAGCTTTTAAAGAAAAAACTAATCGAACTTGAATGTACATTGTATTAGAATAATCCTATTTTGTATCATAAAGTCCTGTAATTATGTTTAGTATATTTTAAGGGAGTATTCCACTTTTAGTTCTCAAACTATATAACTTGTTCTATTTTATAGCTCAAATATTTTGAGATCATAATATTGGTCCTTAAACTGTCAATTATTTTACGAAATTGAGTTACATCATATGTTTGGCATGTGATACAGTTAAGGATTCGTTTGGTTCAATTAAGAGAAAAAAAAAAAAATTGAAAGGAGGAGGATAAGTGAAAGGAGAAAGAAGACGGAGAGAATAATAGTTTTTCTTCAAATTGTTTGGTATGATTGGAATGGGTGTAAATCTCAAATTCTTTCCTTTGTTTGGTACCAGAAAACGGATTGAGAAAAAAAAATTAATTTTTATAATTTTACTGAATAATCTTTCTCTTTATTTTGTATTAAAAAATAAATTAATTAATATTACACTAATATAATTTTAGTATATCAAAAATTTAAAAACTTTATTAATAAAAATATATATATCAAATAAGAATATTAAAAAAATTATTTATCAAAATGTTCATTTATTCTAAATTGTTTAAATTTAAATAAAATAAAATTTACTAAGATTATTTATCTGATTATCGACTTCCATGTAGTAGTTTTCCAACAATTTTGTTATTTTTTTTGTGACAATTATGTGCGGTATTATCAGCGAAAAGGAAAAAATAATTAGAAAAAATTATATACATAGGTATATATGGAAATACGTACACTAGAAAAAATGACTATTGCCTTTAATTTTAATAGCTATGGACATAAAACAGTGTCAAATAATTTTTATTAATTATGATTAAATAAAATAGATGCAAAAATATATATTTTTAATCAAGAATAAATTTTGGAAAAACTGCAGTTTACCCCCTTTGTTAACCAAAAAGAGCAAAAACCCCCCATGTGAAAAAAAATTAGCAATTTACTTCTTGTGTATTTAGAAATAAAGCAAAAAACCCTTAAGTACTGTACACTATGTTTGGTTTTATTTTTAACTTGTTTTGGTGTGTTATGTGGATATAGAGAGAGAAAAACAAAGATAAATAAATATATGTTAGAGATAGTATATATGTTTGGATTTATTTTTTGACATAATAATAAGTATGGTATGTTTGATATTATTTAGTGGGAGATAAAAACTACTATTCATTGTCAAATTCTATCTCTTTTATGTATATTTATATATATATGAGTATGTATATATATTTTTTTTAGTTATAGGGCCTATAATTAGTGTAGACTTATTTTGACCAAAAACAACAAAATATCTCAAAACACTGCCGAAACTTCCGAAACAAATGAAGGCAAACATTTATCATATTTTGGCCCATCACCGAGATGGCCCAAAAATGAAACCAAACACTACCTGTGTTATTATGTTATACAAGCGCTTGTTGTGCAATTTTTTAGTTGATTGTATTTATATATAACATTAATATATATATTTATATATATAAATACATATATACATACAACATAATATGTATGTATTTTCCCTTCTTCTTCCTCAGCCAAAGCTTCAGCTCCGCCGCCTCTCCTCCTCCTCCCCTCGTCAAACTCACCTGGACCTCCCCGCCCCGCCTATCTGCCTCTCCTCCCACTTCTCAAGTCTACCTTGCCTCCTCCTTCCCCACCCCCCAGTTTCGCGCTCCTCTTCTCCTCCCCCTGTCAATCTCTCTCTCATTCAACATCAGTTGTCGCCGTCTTCGCCTCACCCCTTCCCCTCCGCCTCTTCGGTCGTTGCAACCTCCATCACTGCCACAGCCTCAGTCGTCGTCATTTCATCATTGTCTATATCTTTATGTATATATATATAACATATTTTCATTGCATATATATAAATATAGAAAAACATACAAGCAACCCCTTGTCATTTGCAAATGAGCAAATTACCTTTTGATGAAAAAATAAATAGCGATTTACCTCCCTGTATTTTTAAAATACAATAATTTATCTCCCTATACTTTTTAAAATGAAGCAGTTGGTAAATTGCTTTGTTTTAAAAAGTATAGGAGGTAAATTACTATATTTTTCGGACAAAATGCATAAAATCCCCCTGTGTATTAAAAAGTCTGCAAAAAAAGTTCCTCCTATTATGGGAATAGGTTAAAAGCCCCTCTGTATTTTGTAAAACTCATTTCAATTGCCTCATCTCCGTTAAATCCAATCAATGGTGTTAATTTTTAAAAAAAATGATCGTTATACCCTTACTAATCAATAGTGTTAATTTTTTAAAAAAATGATCGTTATACCCTTACTTAATATATATTATTTTTTATTTTAATGACCATTGGATCTTTTTTGATCAAATATTGATCGTTAGATCTAATAAATTAATTTCAACCGTTATATTTTAGAAAAATAAAAGGTCTAGATTCAACAAATTGTTTAACTTATATTATATATAAATAATTTAAAATTTAAAACATATATTATTATTATATATTAATAAAAAGCTAACTACCCCACCCACTTACCCCCGCTGCCCTATCTACATAAATTCTTTATTAAATTGAGTGAAGTCAGTCTCGTTATAATCATCTTTAAGAGACGAGTCTGATTGTGGTGGTTTAAGGCTGAAATTTGACCGGACAACGACAAATCAATGGCAAACATGTTCGACGATCGTTGCTTGAGTCCGTCTCTCGAATTGATCAAAAATTCAAATTGAAGGTATGAAAATATTCCTCTTGGAAAGAGGATTCGAATGGTACCATTGGCTGTCGGAAACTCATCCGGACGGCGCTGGAAACTTAGAAACAAGTTTTCAGCGAAAAAGGGGCGAAAATTGTTTGATTTTTCTTTTTTTAAATTTTTAATTAAATTTAATTATATTAATTAAAATATGTTTAGTTAATTAAGAATATTTTAAATAATTATAATAATTAAATATTTTAGCTAATTAAAAATAATTATAATTAAATATATATTTTAATTAATTAAAAATAATTTTACATTTAAAAATTAATAATTATAAATTATTTGAATTTAAATATAATGTAATTTAATATTTAATATTAAATAGATTAAATAAAATTTATATTTTAATTTAAATTATAAAAAAATACAAAACCAAAACAAAACAAAGAAGGGCATTTTAGTAAAAAATACCTAAGAAAAAGGTAAAAAAATATTAAAAATACCCCTACATGCACAAAAAGCGCATGTAATGCACCTTCCATTAATTACTAATGAAAATGGTGTTGTCGCTGAGTTTTACAAAACACAGGAGGGTTTTTAACCTATTCCCATAATATGAGGGTTTTTTTTGCAAACTTTTTAAAATACGGTGGGGTTTTGTGCATTTGGTCCTATTCTTTTCATAGGGGGTAATATGCTCATTTTCAATACTATAGGGAATGTGCCCCTCTACCATATCTGTATAAATGTAGTAGGGTAAATTGCTACTCACCCATATAAATATATATTACATATATAATTTTAATTTATATATTCCAATTTTTCCATTTTTACACCGTTAGATGTAAAGTAACTAAAAAAATCTACACCATTAATTGACTAATTAAATTTCAATCTTAATTCAAAGAAAATCCAACGGTTTATAGATAAGACTATAAATGTAATTTTGTAATTAAAAATAAAAAATAAGAAAAGGCGCGTGAAACACATGAACTCGCGTGAGGGGGTTTTTTGCTCCATTTTTCAAAATATGGGGGTTAAATTGCTATTTTTTATTCACAAGGGGTTTTTTGCTCTTTTTGATTAACACAGGGAGGTAAATTGCATTTTACCCATTAAATATTTGTCATAAATTTTAGCTATGTCAAATATTTTACCTACTATCACAAATATTACGGCCAACAATCATTGGGCCATGATCAATGATTATTGGCTATAATTGTTTTACTTTTAATTAGCCATGGTTAAAATATTATATTTTCGTAGTAGTAATAGAGTAAATAAAAATAAAAATTGTAAATTTTGGACAGAAACAAATTATACTCCAGAGGAGTTTCATATACATTTTTTCCCTAACCAAACACCAAATTATCTTTTATATATTTATTTTTACTTGTACTTCTTTTATACTTTTACTTTTTACCGGAACCAAACACACACCAAACAAGGAAGAACTGCTTCTAGGGCTTCATCTTCATTCAACCGCTTTTGGGAGCCCCAATTTTACCCCCTTTTCTATTTCTACCAAATCCGTGGTTAGATTCTGATGGGGTAAAATCCTAATTTATTGTAGAAAGATCAATTTGCCCCTGGAAGGGCATGAAATTACAAGTTTGCCAGAAGGATTCGTGCACTTTTAAGATCCGACCCCGATCCGGTAACCCGAGATACGTGGAGGACGCGCATTGGGCCAACCAGACCCCCAGCTTTTGTTTATAAATACTCCATAGTCAGTACATTAATGATACGTTGACTTCACCACTTTTTACTTTCTGGTTACTTCGGCTCTACAGCTCGCTTTTTACGACCTCAGAACCAAACACTGACTTAAGCATCGGGGGGTTTTAGCTGGCCACCCTAGCCAACCTAACGATCTGCTTCTTTTATTAGGGCCCAATCACTAGTTTGGGAGAGGTAGTGACCTCGAACCACTTGGAGGACCAACTCACCCGACCAAGGAGGTCGCATGGATTTCGACCCGGATCCTGGCGCCGTTTGTGGGAATCCTGAGGAGAGTTCCTTTGATTTGGTTTAGGTGGTTGAAGGACTCAAATATCCAGCAAAGGAGAATTTGCCATGTCCGAGTCATCAAGGCATGAGCAAGAGGGAAGATTGCATCTAAGGAGGAAGAGAAGCAACAGATGATCGAGATAGGAAGTAGGAATGTTATGGTGGAGCATGAAAGGAAAATGGTGTCATCGGCTACTGGGGACCATCAAGGAGAAGGCTAATTGAAGAGTAGAGGAAAGCGATCGCGAATAATCACGTGGAAGGAATTGGTCGCATGTGGAGGAACATGGAACAGATGCCGGGAACCAGCCGAGTAAGAGAGAGATCAGTAGCCGCATGTAGCAACATCGAGATGAGAGAACCAGCGATCTCCAGAGTTGAAGTGGAAAGTGTGGGGAAGTAGATAAAAAACTAAAGCAACAGATAGATGACCTGAAGAAGCGAGGAGATCTGGTGAAGTAGAATAGGAACTCGCCTTTTGCCAACAAAATTCTGACCAAAGTCGTGGGTTCAACTTTCGATTGCCCGACCTACCCAAATATGATGGGTCGAAGGATCCATGGGAGCACATCTCTGCTTTCGAATTGGTAATGAATTTGTACGGGCAAACGGATTTCATTAATGCAAAGTTGTTTGTGACTAATTTGACAGGGAAGACACAAGAATGGTGTACTAGCTTGCCAAGTGGAACCATCGGATCATACGGGCAATTGGTACAAAAGTTTGCATTTCACTTTGCCAGCAAAAGGAAATAAAAAAGATCAGAGACCTACTTGTTCACGATCCGACAAGAAAGCGATGAATCCCTTAAAAATTTTATAGGGAGATTTAATAACGAGACCTTAGAGGTGCAGGATTTGTAGATCGACATGATGACAAGCATATTGATACATGGATTGAAGAAAGGACTGTTCGCGTTGGTGTTAGCAAGAGATCCTCCTAGTGATGTAGAACAATTGATGCACTTGGCCTGTAAATATATCGCGACCCGACCCGATAACTCGAGACACTTGGAGGACGCGCATTGGGCCACCCAGACCCCCAACTTATCTCTATAAATACTCCATAGTCAGTATATTAATGGTACGTTGACTTCACTACTTTTTACTTTCTGGCCGCTTCAGCTCTACATCTCTCTAGCGACCTACTTTTATGACCTCGAAACTAAATACTGACTTAAGCATCGGAGGGTTTTAGTTGGGGGCCATTCCAACAAGCCTAACGATCTGCTTCTTTTCTCAGAGCCCAATCACTAGTTTGGGAGAAATAGCGACCTCGAACCACTTAAAGGACCAACTCACCCGACCAAAGAGATTGTGTGGATTTCCACCCAAATCAGATTCCATTGAATTTTTTATTAGATCCCTAAAACTGACTAAAATTCCTACAGAAAAAATCTCTAATTTTTTAAAGCAGGACAATGGATTGATGTTAGAACTTGAACTCATAATTGACTTTCCTGCAATTTTGTGGAGAATGGCAAGATGCAACAAGCACTCACTAGATTTTACCCCAGTTATGGAAGTATTTATTGTCTTTTTCATGAATGTGTGTCACATTTATTTTTATTTTTGAATCATTATATTAATTATCATCATTTGAGTCTGGGTTTATTTATCACTAATTTGGCTAAATGAGTTTGAGTTTATTATTTAGTACCAATTTATTTTCTGTTTAGTGTTTGATCGTGGCTTTTTCCGCTTTGTTTTTTATTTTTTATTTGTTATTGAAAATATTACATGAAATAGTATAATTAGATTTGATGGGGAAATCCTAGTTGTTTTACATGAAAAATGAATTATGGTGGAGTCATGAATCTTGCTCGAAACGCGGAGTATATAGGGAGAATATAGAGCTTTTGACTTTGCTGGCACAAATTTTGGCTTAAATATGAGAAAAACATTGACAAACATTGTAAAAACCATGAAAATTTGCAAATGCATAGGATATGAAAAGAATATATACCCAAAAGCTATGAAGTTGAGCATCTTCATTTGACGGGTTAGTTGAAATTGAGGTTGTCAATAATTATGAAGGTAAAATGTTAAATGAATTTGTGTGATAGATAACTCTGCTTGGTTTCAGGAGAGGAAGCTGAACGGGGTGAGAGAAATAACGGGTTTGAGGGAATTCTTAAGGAGAGCGGTGATGACACTAAGGATAAAATTGTGTTTTTGTTTGTAGTAATTATGATATGTTTGAAGATGATAGGATATTTGAGGAATATGCTAATGCTGAGGTTGTGTTAATTGGTACAGACAGAGGTAATAGAATGCAAACTAAGGGCAATAATTGTATTAGTGGAGTTAGGCGTGTCAATGGGCCAAAATTATCCAAATTTAGACCCATTATTACAAGCGTAGACCCAGACACAGAAACATATTTTTAAATGAGACCCAGACTCATTATATTAAATGATTGGGTCTGGGTAGGGTAAAATATTCTTCTTACCCAATGGGCCAATGTACCCGACACAATATTTGCACCTTCCACATGAGATCACGATCTCTCTCTCCTTCTCCCAACCTTTTCTCTCTAAAAAATTTGTTAAACGTTTCTCTCTTTCAACTCTTCGTCAGTAATATTTTTGTCTCAACTCTCTCTCTCTCAACTCCGTCAACTATTTCCCTCTCTCAACTCTTTCTCAGCCCACTCTTGAAATGCTCGTTGGCTCTGCCGCACCCACCTCAAGAAACCCAAATCGATCGGAGGCTTAGGTTTAGACTTGAACAAAACCTTCATCCTAGCATTATCAACATTGCCAATTTTCTCCAATAGTGGGAGTCTAAGTGGGCCCAAATTGGGTCTATGTTTGAATCCAGGCCTACCCCATGGATTGGCCCGTTTGAGGTGCGGACCAGGCCCACATTAAGCCCTTAATGTGCTTGTTTTTTTTTCTTTTACGATATTGAGGTCTTCTTATAAATAATTATTGAAATTTATAAATAATAAATTAAATCATAGAAAATTTATATATAGAAAAATAATAGTTAAGAATATATAATAAACTTAAATAATAATTGACTAGTAAATTTACAATAATAAACTTAAATGATAATAAATTAAAAAAGGATTTAAAATAATTTTTTGAAAAAGAGAGTATTAATGAATTCAATTACTAAAAATTTAGAAATAGAACAATAAAGATGAAAATTTTAGAGTTTCAAAAATATAAAAAAAAATTATTAGAATAGTCAACTTAAAAGAATAAAATAAAAATTATAATCCTGAGCCATTGGGCTGGGCTGGTCCTATCGAATCTCGGACTGAATTAACCCAGCCCAACCCATTATACATCTTGAGAACGGTTCCACTAACAGGAGGGATGTCATACACAGTTTATACTCTGCAGACCAGGAGTAACATGCAATTTAAGTTCGTGCATCATGGAACATGTAGTTTAAGCTCATGCGTCATGGAGCAACATGCAATTTCATTTGCCAGGCCAAGGTCGTATCTTTTATTTGAGATGACGGAGGTTTCATGTTGTCCATCTTTACACATGTGAGCATTATCTTATTTTTGGAGAAGTCTAAGTCCGAGTTTTCATCAACTCTGGTGTGGTTGGGTGGACGTAGCTTGATACTTTCTTTGTCCTCTTTATTTAAAGTGCCTTCTAAATCATACGATCGTTTGGTAGTGCGTTGCTTCACATTGATTGGCTTGTTTAGAGAGATAAGCAGTAATGACGTCTTACTCCCCCTCGGTTGAGACACATGAAGTGTTTGAATTACGCCATTTTCTTTTCACTTGTTTATTTCATCATGTCGATTTCTTTTCTTCAGTTGTTG
Source organism: Sesamum indicum (assembly GCF_000512975.1). Classification (NCBI taxonomy): domain Eukaryota; kingdom Viridiplantae; phylum Streptophyta; class Magnoliopsida; order Lamiales; family Pedaliaceae; genus Sesamum; species Sesamum indicum. The sequence goes on along the minus strand of NC_026148.1, from coordinate 7,211,589 downwards.
TGCAGAACCATCCTCGAGGTAATTGGCCACAAATCCTTGTTGGCGATGCCCTACACGCTAGATGAAGTCTTCATAGTCTCTCCTAGTCGTTCAAAGACAGAAGTTGAGGAATAGGAGTCCCGAGTCGGTTGAATATGGAGACGCAGTTGTCATTTGGCCTTTGATTTTCATCATCTTTGTCTTTCTATAGAATGATGTATTACATGGCTACACGATTGTCTTTCTCTTTATTTATGTTCATCTTTATAGGTTCGTTCGAAGTAAAGCCTAAGCCAGTGTGCGGTTGGTCGACACAAAAGGGTTGTCTTCTCAACTTATGTTGAGCTTCAGTTAACGTCCATGGATCTTTTCACCAGTAAACTCAAGATTTAATTTGTCGAGTCGAGATGGAAAGGAAAAATCGTACCCTAATTGTGGCAAGAGGTGGTAAGTTTTTGAGTTGAATGCCCCCGACATTTCTTCGGGTTGATTTTTCAAAAGAAGTGGTTCATTTGAGACCAAAGGGTGAAGACCAATGATCGGCTTGATTAGTTTAGTCTTACCACCTTGGGGGTCATTGATTTTCACCTTATTTGATTGCTTGATTCCTTTAGATAGTGGAGGAGCATAATCTTGAGACAAGCTTTGTTTGTCATTCTGCTGGACCAAGCCACGTAGGGGAATACTAGTGAGTAAGGTGGCTTCTTTGACTCATAATTTCTACTAGTTGGCACTTCACCGATGGTCAATTTATTGAACTCTTGAACATTGCTTTCTGAAGGAATGGCTTTGGAGTGTACTTCCTTAATTAGTTGACTAGTAAAGAACTTTGAATGTGTTGTTTCCTGCATCTCGTCAGGGTTAAGGTTGAGCTTGGCATCACTAAAGTATGAATCTACCTTGGTGAAGGGTCCATATCAGTGATAGAGGTATCCCTTTATACGGGCTCAAGATTGTCCAATCGAAGTTTTGGTGGTGCTACCAATACAGAAGAGAGTTTTCTGCTTGCTTTTTCGAAACATGCATATTCTTTGTTGGACTAACGCTGGCGATGTTCGTGCTTGCCACGTCTTCATCATCCAAATTAATCCACCATTCTAATGTGGTGTATGTTGGTTTTGAGGCCTTTCACTTTTTCTCTCGCTTGGAGAAAATTTGATAAGAGTGGCTTTGATGGTCATCGATTCCGTAGCAGCAAGTTCGCTGAAATCTTGATCCTTTGACCTTTTATTTTGGTGGCCAACTTGGAATTTAGGTTTATGATTAGCAATGCTTAACTCCATATTATGGGCAGGGGTAGCCAACTCTTCAAAGAATCTAGCTTAATTCCCTACAAGATGTAAACGAGAGCCCAATGCATACCTTGGATACACATCTATATCGTCGAGGTCTATGAAATTTTGCCTTTGTAGTTTAAGCTTAGAGCACGCCAACGGTTGATGTAGTGGATGACTAACTCGTCTTTCCACTGCCTTATGTTGGTGAGTTTAACCATGGTCACCGTTAGGCATGTGCTATAGTGGCTTAAAGAATTTCTTTTTCATTTCTGATATCCCATTGGTATATGACTTGGATATGCGGGCGAGCATTGGTTGTTCCTCCATAGTGGGTTTTTTGGTATTTGTGATCATCACTTGCATTTGTTGTACAAACAATGTAGCAATAGACGTTTCAAAATGTGTAGACTTTTGCATAGAGTCATGCGTTGGTGGTGCTTTATCCACTTAATTCTTGTTTTCAACATGGTTTGAGAAGGTGACATGCTTGTGGTTGTCATGGGGTTGTTCAGCGTTCATATGCTCTTGAGTGCTCATCAATTGGGCGACCTGGAGGTCTTCGTCCTCAACAATCTTTTCAAGATTACCGATGGTCTGGGCCATTTGTGCTAGTTGTCCTCCATTGCTGTCACGTCGGTCATCATGGTAGGGAGGATAGCGAAAGAATTGGATTTTGAGTTAATCTCAATGGGACTTGCTGAGTTTGAACCATCCGAAGAAGTTGTATCTACTATATTTCCCCCAGTGGAGGATTGACCAACAGTGTTGACAATGGACCTTTTGTTCATGGTAACTTGATCCTTCTTGGGTGCTATTGAGCGATTGGAAGTGCTGACTTGATCTTTAATGTAGGATGAAGAGATGAGGGGCAGAGTTTGTTCCACTAGGCGTGCCAGAAATTTGTTATCACAAAATTTCATATCTGGAAAAATAATTACGAGACAAGAAAAATATGGCCAAATGAATTTTATTGATTTAAAAAAAAGTGGATATAATTTTTGATTTGAAGATAATCCACTAATTCTTCCCTCTGAATGTCGATCTAAGGGCTTGAAGCTTGTCCTTGGATGTGGATGAGTAATCTCCTCCGAATTTGTGGAGCAAACTACGTGTCACCTTGAAATTTGGTATCAATGCTTGAAAGATTTGATGCCGAGGACGACGTAGAACCTTCGCAGTAGCAATGCTTTGTCGTGGCGGAGATCTTTTGGACTTGGGTCCTTTGATTTGTTGTGACTTCTTGTCTTGTGTGCTGTATGTAGTATAGAGGAATGTTGTATGTCCTCTGGATTTGTGGAATGTGTCTCCTCTTGTCTTGAGTGGTGGAGGCCCTTATTTATAGGCATGAGTGGAGCTAGAGTAGCTTTGGCTCACATCTGTTGAGCTTATACATCATAAATTTTAATATGGATCCATTAACTATTAGGTTGTACTTGAACATATTTTGTCCCAATTAGTTCATACAAAATATAAGATAACTTGTATTTATCTTGGATCAATCCATCAAAATACATAAGACCCAGATTTAATATGGTCACTTATGCGAATTTGTTGTTTTGAAGACATAAAAAGTCCAAATTTATTATGAACTTTAATTTGGAATCCAATTATTAGCTATTTTATTTTGGACTTTTAATTAATAATTTATTTCAAAATTTTGGTGTCCACAGTTGCTATTAAAAACAAATCAATGTAAAAATTATAAATTGATATTTTTAAAATTTTATACTGAACTTTTGATAAAGTCCAAAATGTATGTTCCACTGAAATAACCCAACACCTAAAGCTATACTAAAGAGTCGCCAAATACAAACAAACAAAGTCTATGGTATGTGTTATAGTATAAAAATAAGATTGTCGATTTTTCCTATTCGAGCTAGGAAAGAGCTCCAGAAGTTAGAGGGAGAAGACATTGCTTGCCCATTTCTATGTCTATAGCACTAACTTATAAACGTCTTGGGACAATCTGTTTCCTAAGAATAAGGATCGTCCAACACTTGGCACTCATCAAACCCTTCACTAATATTTGCTAAATATATAGTAGTACTACGATATATATATTTTTGTAGGTTAATTCCCTAATGCATAACCTAATATGATATGTGGGCTACTATATGTAGTACATATATTTCCTATCATTGTTGGCCCCTTCAAATTGGCCTTGTCCTCAAGACCTAGAGTTAGGGTTGCAGCCCAAAGACATCCCACTAGCCTATACAAATTGCAACAACAACCCAATTGAGTTTTCCAAGCCCAAACTCTATCTTCACAAGACCAAGCCAAAATGGATTTTAGGTGGGAAATGTGTGCAGCAAGGTGCGAGTCGCGGTTGCGATGGGATGAAATTGTGGTAGCAAGGAGTGAAAAGCCAAGCTTTCTTCAGCGGCGGCGAGTGGAGGAATTTCACCGCCCACAAATGGCAACAACAAGGACTGAGCGGAGAGGTGGATCAGTGGCGCAAAAACTGGTGGATGGAAGGCGACGATTGACAACGAAGAGAGAGGGGCAATCGTGGTGTTGTTTTAGCGAAGCAAAGAGGAATCCGTCAACGTCGAAGAGAAGATATGCAGCGTAGAAGGACGTGACTTAGAGTTGGCGAGAGGGTAATAGGTCGCCGCTAGAGGGACGCAACATATTTGACTGTTTAGGGGGAGAGACGGGTAATAGAGGAGCAACATGTAGGGTTTGTGTAGGAGAGTAACAGAGGCTTGGCGTAAAATGATAGATAGGGATTTGTTGTTGTAGTTGTGGTGTTATGGAGTTGGGTTTGTGTTGTTGCTGCTGCGGAGAGCTGGAACCATCAAGGAGGCGATGTGGTTGTGGCTGTGGCAGTAGTTTCTGGATTTTGGAAAGGGAGTTTACTAACTGTGAAGTGACCGGGTGGAGGGTGAGATCAAAATGAAAGCACCGATGTTACGGTTTAACAATAAGATTGTCAATTTTTCGTATTCGAGCTAGGAAAGAGATCCAGAAGTTATAGGGAGAAGATTGATTTTCTTTGAATATATTGCTTGTCCATTTCCATGGTCATAGCACTAATTTATAAACGTCTCGAGACAATCTGTTTCCTAAGAATAAGGATTGGCCAACACTTAGCATTCATCCAAAGCCTTCAATAACATTTGCTAAATATATAATAGGACTAAGATATATATATTTTGTAAGTTAATACCTAATGCATAACCTAATATGATATGTGGGCTAGTATATGTAGTACATATTTCCTATCGCTATGTTTGCATATGTTTTCTTTGAGTAATTAGAGAATATTGAAAATAAGTGAATACACTTTTATGGGAAACATGTTGATAATTCTTATGCGCAGTTGATCAAGTATTAGCTAATGGAAAAAAAGCAAGTAATTCCTTTGTGATATTGCAAATGAGCAAATTATTCTTCTATGGAAAAAAAAATTGCAATTTATCTCTCCGTATTTTTAAAATGCAGCAATTCACCCTCTAATATTTACTTCCCTGTCGAATGAGATAAATTGCTTATCTTAAAAAAACACAAAGGATAAATTGCTATTATTTTTGTGTAAGCAGTTAATTTCCAGTAAACATTACATCAAACCCATTAACTAAACAGTTTGTATGTCATGGATTAAGATCGATTTATATGGTTTAAGAGTAAACTACTCATGAGAATTGGGATTTTGTTAAACGTTGATGCCTAAAGTAACATATAAGCCTATATAGTTAAGATACACATTTGCCACGGTATTTTATTTTTTGCCACAACATTTAAATGTGGGAATAAATTATATTTCTTATAGTAAAAGTTATAAAAAGAAAAATATGCTTCTTAATGTTATATGTTGCCCCTATTTTCACAATTAAATTACAAAAAATAAAAAAAATAAGTATTTGATTTTTGGTATCCGATTAGTTAGGTATCAGATTTTGGGTAACAAATTAATCGATGTTCGATTTTATCAAGTTTATACCGAGAACCAAAGCACTATACTACCCAATTAGTCAGGTAGCCTATTTCAAGTACTTGATTTTATCAAGTCTGTATTGGATACCAAAATATATTACCTGATAAAATAAATACCCAATCCAAAAATCCAAAGCCCAAAAATCTCGATCCATTCCCATTCCTAATAGGTTGCGATCTAGAGAATCGACCTCGTCACAGATTGCTAATTCCTCCAAGATCAAGTATTGGGTCCCTGAGAATGAAACAAGAACAATGAGCTCGTCGGACACGTCCCCGACAACGACCCTCCAACGCTCAAGTTAGGTAGATCGAGGTAAAAGTATGCAATCACAAAGTTCGATCTAAAGGAATGTGGAACAGTTACCTCCAATTATGGCTTCTGGATCTATTTATAAAGCACAGCTGGATACTGTTAACTGGGCGACATGGCCTTATCCTACTAGCTAGCGTCCATGATCGGACGGCTACTGTTGCCCGGGTCTTCAAAGGCAGAGTTGGATCCGGGTCAGATCCTTTCCAACCCATCCGATAGAAGAGGCGCGGATCCAAAGTGAAAAGACTGTAATACCCTTAATGAAGGGTGTTTTCGGTATTTTCCAACATATTTTACCAGATACCAATCATTATTCCCTCACTTATTCAAAGTGCAATTCATTGCCCTTGAAGAAGTAGAACGGTCGCGTCCGTCGATCTCGCCCGTAGGGCATACACGTGTCAGTATCTCGTCAGTCTGTTTGTGGCGCGCTTCCCAAAAAAGAGATCCTATAAATATGCCTTTCATTCAAATGGTTTCACTTACCCCACTTACGAGATTCAGCGATCAGTGCTCCCAACTTTGAGTTCGCTTATGATCTGCAGCTTCCAGAGCCATCCTGTTATAAGGTACGATGTCCTCTAGCTTCAGTTCAAATTCTGGTTCCAGCTCTGGCTCAAGGTCGTCCGCGACCCCCTCTAGATCTGCACATGCATCTGTTTTAACATCTCCTAGAGTAGCTAAGAAGCCCCAAAAACTTAAAACTCCTCTTGATAAGCAAGTCGGGCCCTCTACTCTTGAGAAGTTCCAAGATAGGATGGCTAGAAATCCTTGAGAAGCCATAGTTTGCAGTGTCAAAACCCCTATTTGCAAGATTAGGGAAAAATACTATATACCTCTTGAATACGAAATTATTATTCCTAGGGCTTTCAATCGCATGCATCATCCTCCCCCAGGTTGCTGTGCTTTTTCTATTAAACATTTCGATGCCTGATTGAGGCTCCCTTTAGCTCCCTCTCTATCTGCTATCTTGAATAAGCTAAAGATTTGCCCTATGCAGATATCTCCCAATTCCATTTCTCATATTATTTTTTTTATCATAATAATGAAATTTTTGGGCACCAAGCCCAGTTTTGATCATTTCTGGAGCCTGTATTCCTTCACCACCTCCAAACGGTCTGGAGATAGAGGCTTTTTCTATCTCGTTGCCAAGCCAGATTGTAGATATCTAGACACTTTAAAATCAAACGTAGGGTCTTGGGGTGATAGATTCATTTTTGTTCGACCTCCACCCGGTATAACTTGGCCTTTTAAACTGGAATAGAGTAAATACAAACTAGTTCCTAAGATAAGTGAAGGGGGGCTGGAGGGCGATCAAATAAATAGCTTGACGTCCTATAAGTATGACCCTAAGAAGCTACTCACTGAGAAAGTGTTGCGACTGGTTCGACTATCTCCAGCACCCCTCCACATTGAAGAGTATTTAGGTGACCTCTCTTATCCGATGTTGACGTATTTCCTTGTTCTTCTGTTCGAATTTACTCACTAGACCCCTTGATCTTGCAGATAATATAGTTATGAATTCCTGCTTTGCTTTGCGGTTGAAAGCGGCAGAGAATAAGGCCAAGGGAAAGCAGATCGTCTCTTCTGCTGATCCCTCTTCGACCCCAACTGCAGCTCAATCCCCTTCTCGTGCTCCTGTCCCTGCCAGTCCTGCTGTCGTTTGGAGTCCCACTCTCAACAATCCCATTCAAGTCGACAGTGAAGAAACCCCCCCCCCTTACATGGATACAATTCTGAAGATTTGGAGCTGAATCTGGATGACGATCTGAGCGAAGGTCGGAGGGAAGACCTCAGTGAAAAACTCGTCCGTAAAAGTGAAGGGACAAATTCGAAGAAAAGGAAGCGGGCTTCACACAAACAGCAAGAGAAGGCGAAGGACAAGGGACCTGTAGAGCCTTTGGAATCCTCGAAGTCTTCACAGTCTAGCCTACCTGGTCTAAACCGGTGGGCGAAATCAATGAACAGGATGGCTAAGGAAGCTGCAGACAAGCTTGAGTAGCAAGATGAGCATGATCGGTATCTGCGATTAGAGCGACTTTCTGCCTGCTGGGAAGAGATGAGAGGAGAACTGAAGGGCAAGCAATCTCATGCATCCGAACTAAAGGGAGATCGCCTCGTTCCAAAGTGGAACATCTCCACTTCTAGTTCTGTTATTTTCACAGAGCCTGGAGAGGACTCCTGGGATATATATGACTCCGGAATTCTTCCTCGTGACCAAGGATCCCTGGTGATGAATACTCCAACCCGGATAGAAGAATACGGTGCTCACGCTTTAATGCAGGTAACCTGTTGTGTTCTTGGTCGTAATGTTGATACTTGTTTTACCTCTTGGTCGTAATGTTGATACTTGGTTTACCTCCTAGTTCTGACCGTTATTGTAGGAGGCCACTTTCCTCCGAGGCCTATCCATGAAGTGCACGAGTTATCGGTGGAATCACATGGTATCTGATAAGAAAGTGAAAGATCTTTCACCTCAGCTAGCCGAGAGGGATAGAATGGATCGAGTTCATGTCGAGGAGATGCAGACCCTGGCCGAGAAAATTCAAAAATTGAAAGATCAACTCTCAGCAGCTGACAAGGCCAAGGAGATTGCGCTGTCAGAGGGGCGAAAAGAAGGATTCGAGGCGGGCAGAGAGGTCGAGCTGGTAGAAGGCCACAAGCAGGGATTGGAAGAAGGCAAAGCTGGTGGGATCACCTTGGAGGAACATCATCAAGCTATGACCAGTTCGCGTATACCCACTGTTCGCAATTTTTTGAAGTCTGACATGTTCAAGACTGTTGTTGAGATCAAATCTGCTGATTTCTTCACCAAGGGCTACAAAACATGTGAGGCTCAGCTTGAGAAACTTGGTGGCTTTTCAGAGTCTTTTGATCGTAGCCAGATGGATATCACACTAAATGGACTCCAGACCTATCCTGATGAACCTACTCTCGAGGATGATGACTTTGTAGCTCTACGGGACAAGATAGAACCTGATCCTTGATGCGGTTCTTTGAATTTTTATAACCTGGGGTCCAATGTGTTTGAACTTTTGTAATTCTTTGAGCTTTTGTAACTCTTGATAATGATATATTTGAACTCATGTAATTTAGGGTGCTGACCTTGAGGGGCATAATTTTTTATGTAACCCTCTTCTAGCCAAACTCTTCTTGAGATCGGTCTTTTTATGGCCCAATCGAATGTCTTTTGCCATATCATACATCTCGCAGATGGGGTCATTTATATAATCTCTCTCCAGATCGTGCTTTATAGAGTAGTCTTTAGTTGGCATGGAGAGTGCATCTTTTTCAGGTCGCACTTTATTAGATGCCTCTTTTTCAGTTGGCATGTGGAGTGCATCTTTTTCAAATCGCACTTTATTGGATGCCTCTTTTTCAGTTGGCATGTGGAGTGCATCTTTTTCAGATCGCACTTTATTGGATGCCTCTTTTACAATTGGCATGTGGGTTCTCGATCAGGAATGCTGGTTAATAGCAATTTAACATACAGAAAAACGCACATAAGTTTTTGGATTGGTTTATTATTTAACTGAACTTAGCTTTTCTAAAGCATAAAAATATGGTCGGCCTTTTTCAGGCACCAAGGTAAGAACTATTGGCCTTTCACATGCACAAAAATACAACCCTCTTATCCTCTGAACAGTTGGCGGCCTTTCACAGGCACAAAAGTGCGACTTCCTTCTTCAAACGGTTGATGGCCTTTCACAGGCACAAGAATGCGACTTCCTTCTTCTAACAGTTGATGGCCTTTTACAGGCACAAGAATGCGACCTCCTTCTTCAAACAGTTGATGGCCTTTTACAGGCACAAGAATGCGACCTCCTTCTTCAAACAGTTGATGGCCTTTCACAGGCACAAGAATGCGACCTCCCACTCCTATGTGTAAATTTTTTTCAAATTCTAGATATTCCATGGTCGCGGCAAGTTCCGTCCCTGCATGTCTTGCAGCTTGTACGTACCTTTTTTCCTGATCTCAATCACTTTGTACGGTCCATCCCATGGTGGATCCAATTTACCCACGTATTTCGAGGCCTCAACCTACTTTAAGATGAGATCTCCTACCTGCAGCTGCCTTGGTCGAATTCTTCGATCATGGTTTTTCATCATTAACCCCTTGTGGTGCAGGATTCTGGCGTAGGCTGCATCCCTCTTCTCTTCGATCATCGTGAGATCAAAGCCCCGTTCGTCCTGGTTGGACTCGGGGTCGTATATTGCGACCCGTTGGGACTCCTCGCCAATTTCTACAGGAATTATAGCTTCTGTACCGTATACGAAACAGAATGGAGTCTCACTAGTCGCCATTCGCAGTGTTGTGCGGTAGGCCCATAAAACTCCCGGCAGCTCATCAACCCACGATCCTTTGTTCTCAAGGCGCGTCTTTAAGTGCTGGAAGATCGTTCTATTAGTCACCTCTGTCTGCCCGTTAGCTTGCGGGTTCGCGACCGCCGTGAAGTGTTGCGCGATCTTGAGTTCCTTGCACCATTAGGTGATCTTTCTCCCCTGAAATTTGGTTCCATTGACAGAAATTAAAATTCTTGGTATCCCAAACCTGCATATGATGTTTTTCTAAATGAAGTGGATGACTTCTTTCTCAGATATCTTTGATACGGCTTCAACTTCGATCCATTTAGAGAAATACTCAACTGTTACGATAATGAATTTCTTTTGTGCTTGTGCTGGGGGAAATGGTCCCACGATGTCTATCCCCTATTGGTCGAACGGGCATGCTATTTTGATCGGCTCAATGGAGGTCGCCGGCTAGTGTATCAGGTATGCATACCTTTGACAGCTCTCGCACTTTTTCACCAGGTCTTTAGAATCCTTTACTAGCATTGGCCAGAAATATCCCTATCGTATGATTTTCTGGGCTAGCGACCTTGCACCTGAATGGTTCCCGCAGCTCCCTTCGTGGATCTCCCTCATCATGTATTGAGCTCTCTCTTCATCCAGACATTTCAGGAGAGGTCCATCAATCTCTTGACAATCTCTCTGTAGGATGTCATTGTTTTCTCTCTCGTCTCATAGGTTCCTTCAACCTGTAATGCGACCAGCTGGGAGTCCATAAAAACTTCTAGATCTCTAGCTCCAGCTTCGTACACCAGTTCCAATCCCAGAATAAGTGATTCATATTCAGCTTCGTTATTGGTGACAGGAAAGGATAGGCGAGCTGCTACTTCGATCTGCAACTCCTTGGGTCCTTGGATCAATATACCTGGTTAGCATTTGATGATCCGTCCACGTGTAGCATCCATTTGCAACTATGCCCTTCCACAGTCCGGGGCAATTCAGAATCACTAGATAGCTCTATTACAAAATCTGCCAGCACTTGAGCTTTCTGAGCGATCCTGGGCTGATAGTCAACGTCGTATTGTCCCAATTCGACGACCCACTTGATTAACCTCCCGAAAGCTTCAGGTCACAACATCACGTGTTTTAGGGGATGATTCATCAGTACTACCACTTTATGCGATTGAAAATAAGGTCGCAACTTTCGAGCTGTGATGACCAAGGTGAGTGCCAGCTTCTCCATCACCGAATACCTTAACTCTACACCCTAGAGCATTTTGCTGATATAGTATATTGGATTCTGGTTTCCCCCTTCATCCCGCACTAATACGGAGCTGACCGCGTTCTTTGATACAACTAAGTATAAAAATAGTGTTTCTCCTTCTTTTGGGTTAGCTAGCAAGGGGAGTTTTGTCAAATATTCTTTTAATTCTCGCAGGGCTTTCTCGCACTCCTCACCCTACCCGAAGTTCTTAGCTTTTCTCAAGACTTTAAAGAAAGGGAAGCTTCTGTCTGCTGATCACAAAATAAACCTACTAAAGGAGGCAATTTTCCCCGTCAACTTCTGTACGTCCTTGATCGTGGATGGTGATCGTAAGTCCATAATGGCCTGAATCTTCTCAGGGTTAGCTTCAATTCCTCGTTCGCTGACCATGTATCCCAAAAATTTTCTGCCCCCTACTCCAAAGGTGCATTTATCCGGATTCAGCTTCATCCCGTACGACTTCATTATGCTGAAGGCTTGTTCGAGATGCTCGAGATGATCTTGCGACCTCCTGCTCTTGACCAGCATATCATCGACATAAACTTCCACGGTTTTCCCAAGCAAATCGCCAAACATCCGTTCACCAACCGTTGGTAGGTCGCACCTGCATTCTTCAGACCGAAAGGCATCATGTTATAACACTAAATGCCTTTGTTAGTAATGAATGAGGTCTTATCTCTGTCTTCTTCGGCCATGTGAATCTGGTGATATCCTTGGTAGGCATCCATCATGGAGAACATTTCGAACCTCGCTGTTGAATCTACCATGACGTCGATCCTAGGCAAGGGATACGGGTCCTTCGGACAGGCTTTATTCAAGTCTGTAAAATCTACACACATGCGCCATTTCTCGGAGGATTTGGGGACAAGCAGTACGTTAGAAAGCCAATCAGTGTATTGAACTTCGGATACATACCCGACCTTGAGTAGCTTGTCGACCTCCTGCCTGATGATCTCATTTTTGTCGGTCCCGAACAACCTCTTCTTCTGCTGCACCGATCGGACTGCAGGATCCACATTTAACCTATGCACAATTATTTCTGGGCTGATCCCCGTAAAATCTGATGGACTCCAAGCAAACATTTCCACATTCCTTTTTAGAAATTCGATCATGGTCATCTCTCCATCTCCCATGTTCGCTCCTATTCTGGTGGTTTTTACTTGCTCGCTTGGTACAAGCTGCATAGCCTTGTATTCATTGCTGGGTTTCAAGTGCTCAGCTTCATATGGTCGAGGTTCAGTGTCCTCCCTAACCTTTCTTTTCTTTTGGCCGGACTCCCCCTTCAGCGATAAGTTGTAACATTTTCTGGCCACTTTATGGTCGCAAGCCACTTCCCCTATTCCATTCTCCGTGGGGAATTTCATCTTCATGTGATACGTGGAGATGATCGCTCGAAATGAGTTCAGGCCCGATCTACCAAGAATTACGTTGTAAGCAAATGGGGTATCGACCACTAAAAATTTTACCATCAGCTTCTTGCGTTTAGGTTCTTCTCCAATGGACACTGGTAATTCGATCATGCCCAGCGACGCCAGTTCACTTCCTCTGAATTCGACGAGTGGAGTCTTTACCGGTTCCATTCGAGCATTTTCTAACCCCATCTTATCAACCACACTTTTGAATATGATATCCGTCGAGCTCCCACTATCTATTAGTACTTTGTGAACAATGAAATTCGCGATCTCCAGCTTGATGACCATAGGGTCGTTCATGATCCCACTATCCTCCGGCTTATCTGAGTTGTCAAAAGAAATTGCTTCTTCTTCTTTTACTTTCAGCACAAATTCTCTTTCTCTGCTGGAGCCTAAAGTTCTGGCACACCTCTTACGAGTTCTACTTGCATCTCCAGCGCTCGATCCCCCTACGATGGTGTAGATGACTCCCTTGGTTGGCGCATTGCTTCTGTTCGCGGGGGTTTTATCTGCTTTTGCAGGTCCGGGGTTACGATCTCTACTCCTCGATCGACTTCTCCTCACTTCATTCTTTCATGTTTTACACCCACCCAGAATCCGATCATGGAAGAAACCCTATCGCACCAATCTCTCGATCTCATCCTTCAGTTGAAAGCATTCTTTTGTATCGTGCCCTCTTTCGCGATGAAATCTGAAATACTTTGTTAGAAAATGTTTTGGATGGAATATACCTGATGTGTCTCGGCCATTTCAATACATCAGCATTTTCCACCATCATCAAGGCCTTCTCACGCGTCATGGCCAACGGGGTGGAATTATGATACTTGGGCTAGTACTTTGGCTCTTTGGGTTTCTCCTGTTTTACCTTACTTCCTCCTTCTCTGCTATCATGCGGTCGCCTAAATACCTGCTCGCGCTCTCTCCGCTCAGTATCTTTCATCGCGTTCATCTCCTCCTCATCTATGTACTTCTGAGCCAGAGCCATTAACTACTCAACATCACCCGGCGCGCGTGCGAGCGCAGATGTAAAGGGGCTCTTCTTCAATCCATGGATTAGAATACTAACCATCAATGCGCAGATCCTGGACCTCTATCATCTCGTTGTTGAATCTCCCCATGAAACTTTTCAACGTCTCTTCCTCCTTTTGTCGTATATTAAAGAGATGGCTGGCTGATCTTTTCTGTTTCTTTCTGCTTGCAAAATGGAAAGAAAATTTCTGAACGAGCTGTTCGTATGAATCAATGCTTCCACGGGGCAAGTTAGTGAACTACTCCTGTGCTTTCCCGATAAGAGTAGAAGCAAATAATTAGCCATTATAGGACCTGGCTGCCCGTAAAGATTCATCACCATGTCAAATGCTACTATGTGCTCGTAGGGATCTTTGGTTCCATCATATCTTTGCAAGTCTGGTACTCTAAATCCAGGCTCCACCACTTGAACCAAAATGTCGTTGCTAAAAGGAGAATTTTTGTTATGTGAAACTATTCCCCTCGCTTTTTCAATTCATCAATTTGTTTTCCCAGGAGTTCGATCTGCTTCCCGACACTTTCGACCTCGGCTTTTGATATCACTGGCTCCCTCCCTTTAGCTCAGACTTGGCTACTTGATCCTTCCTCCAAATGTGTTCTGGCTGACTTAGTTCTCCAGATGCCCTCCTCAGCTTTCTATTTTCAAATAATTGTCTCATGGTAGCCTCTTTTACCATTAGAGTTGCTGTCATCCTCTCGTACTCCACAATGGCATTTCTACTCGCTTCTTCTATCATCCTCTGCAACTCGTTTTTTGTAAATTGTACCATTACTCCTTCACCCCTTCTAGGTGTCTCATCCTCCATCGCATTTCTCCTCAAAGAACCTTCCATGTTGACCGGCGATTCTCAGGCTTTCACACAGACGGCGCCAACTGATCTTGCACGAATTCAGCGACCTAGAGAAGCAACCTCGTCACAGATTGCTAATTCCTCCAAGACCAAGTATTAGGTCCCTGAGAATGAAACAAGAACAATGAGCTCGTCGGGCATGTCCCCGACAATGACCCTCCGACGCTCAAGTTAGGTAGATCGAGGTAAAAGTATGCGATCACAAAGTTCGATCTAAAGGAATGTGGAGCAGTTACCTCCAATTATGGCGTCTGGGTCTATTTATAGAGCACAGTTAGATACTATTGACTGGGCCACGTGGCCTTATCCTGCTGGCTAGCTTCCATGATCGGACGGCTACTGTTGCCCGGGTCTTCAAAGGCAGAGTTGGATCCGGGTCGGATCCTTTCCAACCCATCCGACAGAAGAGGCGCGGAGCCGAAGTGAAAAGACGATAATACCCTTAATGAAGGGTGTTTTCAGTATTTTTCAACATATTTTACCAGATACCAATCATATGACTACATAATAGAATTAGGTTGAGTTTTATTTGTAATATTTAAATATTTATCCTTTAATATATTTTGCTAATTTCTCAATTTTGAGTTTAATACCGTACATATGCATTTTCTTTAAAATTTTACTATCAAGCATTATCTTATATTTTTAATAAATTAATCTAAAAACAATATTTAAAATCTATGCTAGTAAATTAATCGCACTGAAGTATTATTTTTCTTTTATTTGATGTCCATTCTAAATTTTTATCAGAGTAATTTAGAGAAATTAAAAATACAAAGTTAAAATCTATGCTAGTAAATTAATCGCACTGAAGTATTATTTTTCTTTTATTTGATGTCCATTCTAAATTTTTATAAGAGCAATTTAGAGAAATTAGAACTACAAAGTAGTTGCTTTCTCCATGAAAATGGTACTCTTTTATAATTAATTCGGGAGTTAGAGTAACCATCTATAATTAAACAAAATTTATACTGATCAAAATACTCTCAAGTATAATATTTACACAAAATGACCACCTCCTAAAATTTTTCTATCAATAGTATTCTATTCATATATATTTAAAATAAATAAATAAAACTTCCTTAAGATAATATCAATTATGATCAGTTTAATTGTAATTATTGTCCTGCATATATCGACAGTATTGGACGAATCCACCAGTAGTGAGCCCAATAACTCAAAATCCTAATTTACTATTATAGGAGATAGTGGGATTAGGAAACCTTTATACAAACCAGTATTACAAAATAATAAAAAACAGTATTAAATAATTACAAATTTAAAAGAAGCAGTAAAGAAATAGTAGAAAAACATAAAGGAATATTTGGCTCAGGGACCAGATTTGATATAGGGGAGCCCAAACACCACACAACGGCGGGCTTCCCTCATGGTTTCAAGGTCCAGAAAACCACTAAGGCTCAGTCCACTACAAATACTCAAATTTCCGCTAAGAAATTTGTTCACTTTGAACTTTTAATCAGAAGAATAAAGAGATAGAAGTTTTCTGATTGTTAACAACATCAGAAACCACTAGAGGTATATATATAAGGGGAAGATATTAATTTTAGAGAGAGAGAAGAACGGCGAAAGAAGAAAATCGAGAAGAGAGAGAGAGAGAGAGAGAGAGAGAGAAGAAGAAGAAGAAGTGAAAGAGATGGGGAGACGAACAAATTAGGGATATAGTTTTCACCTGCTAAAGAAGGAAGTATATATAAAAGGGGAGCAAGGTCGGGGAGTGGGTGGGATGCTAAAGTGGGCTTGAACCAAAGGAATGGGCGAAGGTAGTTTATTAGGCTGAGCTATCCAGGTGTGAAGTTTGGGGTGGATTTGGGCTGGGCCTACCTTTTGGGTCATGGGCCATACTTTGTAACATTCTCCACCTTGGACTATGGACGCTAAAAAGAGACCAGGTCCAGATTTGGATCTAGTTTCATCACCGCCATTTACCAGGGCACCAAAAGATTCCTGCAAAACAGATAGAGGGACTTGTATATATGGGTTAGAAAGTGCAAAGAATACCGAAGAAAATTAGTTATACTAAGTTCAAGATTTTGAGGCAAGTTTCAAATTTCTCTATTGGTAAACACTTAATTCTCATATCTACAGGATTAGATTTAGAATCAATTTTTTCTAAATTAATAATTTCCTTTCCAACAATGTCTGTAGTAAAATTATACCTAACATCAATGTGTTTAGTTCTATCATGAAAGACAGAATTTTTACAAAGTTGAATTCTAGATTGACTGTCAGAAAATATTGTGACTTTTTCTTTTACAAAAATAATTTCTTTTAACGGTCTTTCTAGCCAATTTTTTTTTAACAGCTTCAGTAGTTGCAATAGATTTAGCTTCATTCATAGACAAAGCAACAATGTGCTGGAGTTGTGATTTCCAACTTATGCAAGCACCAGACAAAGTAAACACATAGATATAGTTGATTTTCTACTATCTCTATCATTTGCATAGCCATATCCAATTAAATTAGAACCACCAGCACACTTAGAAAATTTTATGCCAATATTTATAGAACCATTTAAATACATAAGTAACCATTTAAAAGCATCCCAATGAGGTAGCCCAACATCATACGTATATCTACTAAAATAAATAACAACATAAGCTATATCTGGGGAGGGGGTGTGCTAACCATAAGATACATTACAGATCCTATTGCACTAGAGTAAGGAACTTGTTCCATTTGTTCGTTTCAAATTTAGCTTTACGACTCTAATTTTCACTTAACTGGAAATGTGCACCCAAGGAATAGAGGAGAGTTTTGAATTAAGCATCGAGAAGTTTTCCAACACAGATTTGACATAGGATTTTTTATTTAGAGAAATTATTGAATTACTTCTATTTCTATCAATAGACATTCCTAATACTTTCTTAGCATTACCCAAATCTTTTATTTCAAAGTTTCTGCTCAAGTTATTTTGCAATTCTTTAATCAATTTTAAAATAGGGTTAGTAATTAACATATCATCAACATAAAGCAAAAGAAACACAGGAATAGAATGGTCATATTTAAAATACAAGCAATGATCATAGACACTTCTTTTAAAATTTAAAGAATGCATAAATAGATCAAACTTTTTATTCCTTGCGTAGGCGATTGCTTTAATCCATGCAAGGATTTCTTCAGCAAACAAACATAATAAGATTTTTGTTTATCAATAAAACTACTAGGTTGTTGCATGTAAATCAGTTCTTCTGAGTCACCATGCAAGAAAGTAGTTTTAACATCCATTTATTTCAATTTCCAGTCATAATGAGTAATAAAAGCAAGCATAATACTAATAGTAGTATATTTAGCAAGAGGGGAGAGTTTCTGTATAATCAGTTCCTTCATTTTGAGTAAACTCATTTGCAAATAATATTGCTTTAAAACGATTTGAATCATTTTCTTATTTTATTTTGAAAACCCATTTGCAATCAACAACAAAACAGTTACTAGGTTTTGGAACATGAACCCAGGTTTTATTAGCATGTAAAGGTTTCATTTCTTCATTCATAGCTTCCAACCAACTTTTTGAATCATCAGATTTTACAGCTTCTTCGTAAGAACAAGGTTCATAATTTTCAGCATTTAGCGCAAGAGAAATAAGATGAAAATCTTTAAATTTAGAGGAAAACCTAAATTCTCCTCTGTTCCTATCTCTAGCTAGCTGATAATGTTGTAAACTATTTTCATGTTCATCATTTTCTATGTTCTCATCATTAGTTTGTTTATTTTCTTCCCTAGTCTCTACTCCTTGTTGGTTATTTTCTGAAATTTCCTCCACCTTATTAAAGGTACATTCTATATCTACATATTCGTTTTTCCTAGTGTATCAGTAAGGCAAGACATCTCAGATTCATTAAAAGTAACATTCCTACTTATTACTATTTTAAAATCTGGTTGGTATCTAAGCCTTTAACACCTTCAGGATAACCAATAAACACACATTTTTTGGAACGGGGATCAAGTTTATCACAATTTTGTAGCACAAAAGCAGAATAGCCAAAAATGTGTAAGGAAGAACTATCAACATGGTTTTCAAACCATACAAACTCAAGTATTTGTCCTAATAAAGGAACAGAGGATGATTTATTTATCAAATATGCAGCAGTTAGAACAGCTTCATCTTAAAATGATTTCGACAAAACTGAACTTACAAGAATACATCTAACCTTATTAAAATGGTTCTATTAATTCTTTTAGCTACTCCAATTTGTTGAGGGGTATAGAGAGTAGTTTTATGTCTTTTTATTCCAAACTCATTACATAAATAAGAAAATTGTTAATTACAGAATTCTAAGGCATTATCAGTTCTTAAGGCTTTCAATTTCTTACCAGTCTGATTTTCCACTAAGGTTTCTCAGTTTTTGAACTTTTCAGAAACTTCATATTTTTGTTTCATCAAGAACACAAAAACTTTTCTAGAGTAATTATCAATTATAGACAGAAAAAACCTATTTCCACCATGAGTTGCAATATTAGCAGGACCCCATACATCAACATGAATATAGTCAAGTATCCAAGATGATTATGAGGGATTTGTGTGAGGTGATGCCGAAAAATGTACCTTGTGTTGTCTTCATAATACACAATCATCACAGAAATCCATCTTATTAACTTTATCAGTTAAGATACCTTCTTTGTGTAATAATTCTATGCCTCTTATACTAATGTGGCCTAATCTCTTATGCCATAAACTAGTTTTATCATCTTTCAAAGCAGTTGCAATAAGAATATCATATTTCACAGAGCAAACTTATAAATTTCTATTTTCTTTTAGCTTTAAAAACAATCATAGATCCCTTCATTATTTTCATAATTCTTTTACCTCATCTATCCTCAAGCCCTTCTTCTTCCAGGGCAGCACAAGCAATCAAATTATGGCATAATTTAAGAACATGCCTTACATTTTTCATGGCAACACATAACCATTTTCAGAAATTAAGCATATGTCACCAAGACCTTTTATTTAATAAAATTTTTCATTAGCCATGGACACACAACCCAAATTTTCAAATTTATAATTTGTGAAAGTTTCTCTAAAAGGAGTTATATGAAAAGTACAACCAAAATCAATTAACCATTGATTCATATTTGAAGAAGATTGAACATAATTAACATCACATACCATATAGACTTCTCCAGAATTTCTTCAATTATTATATTTGTATCTTCTTTCTTTTTATCTCTTTTTGGCTTTTCACAATCTTTTATATAATGACATTTACCACCATAACTATAACATCTTCTTTCTCTAGGTCTTTCCTCCCTAGTTCTAAACTTTTTGATCTACTTCTACCTTTACTATGTCTTTTGTGTTTATATTCAGAGTTCTATTATTTGTTCTTCCCTAAATATGATTTATCTCATTTTGGACCTGACTAGATTTATTTATTTTAAGATCCATTTCTTTACTTTTTAACCTATTAATTAGAGTATCTAGATTAATATTATCTCTACCATATTTAGCAGTAGTTCAGGAATAGCATTTAATAAAACAATAGGAGAATAATCATCAATGTTTTTATCTCCAATTAGTTTAATATCCTGAATTAATTTTATAAAATTATCCAAATTTTCTTCAATGTCTTCGGATAAATCTAGTTTAAAACGAAAAAGAGATTCAAGAAAAAACAACTTACTAGGTAAAGAAGTTTCAATATATAATTCTTCTAATTTATTCTATAAATATTTAGTTGTATCTTGTTTTCCTACTTTTCTTAAAACAGTATTAGAAAGGTTTAAAATTATAGAAGAATAAGCAGCAGCATCATTTTGTATTCTTTTTTCTTCAGAAACATTTTCAGAATACTTACCATCAATAGTTTTGAAAACCTTTTGTTGAATTAAAATTTCTTTCATTTTTTGTTGCCAAATTGAAAATCTGTTTTTCCATCAAAAGGTTGCAAGTTATAACTAGCCATAACAAAACAATAGTCACAGAGTTAACATCAACAAGAAATATTAACGAATACAGAAATAATAACAGAAGATAAATATTATTAACAAATAAGATGAAAAACCTTAGCTTAACCTCAGCTAGATATCCGACAGCCTCAAGGGCTCGACTAAGTGAGGATAAGCAGGATAAATGGTCTTGGTTGAAGAAAATAAACACTAAGCAGTAAAAAAGAATGCACTAAGAAGATAAAATATTTTAGACCAACAAAGTAGAAATTTTTTTTAACACAACAAGTCGCACACAACGAGAATCACGAAGCCAAAAATATCAAATTTTCAGAAAATAACCATACTAAGCTATTTTTCACATAAAGCATAATCAGAAGGATATTTCACAGCAAGATAATAAAATAAGAGCGATCTTACCAATATCGAAAAAAGAACCCAATGACTCTAATACCACTGTTCGACGAATCTACCAGTAGTGAGCCCAATAAATTGGAACACTAATTTCCTATTGCAGGAGATAGTAGGTTTAAGAAACCTTTATACAAACCAATATTGCAAAATAGAAAAAGAATAATATTGAATAAATATAGATCTAAAAGAAGCAGTAAAGAAATAGTAGAAAAACAGAAAGGAATATTTGGCTCAGGGACTAGATTCATTACAAGGGAGCCCAAATACCACCCAACAGCCGGCAAACCCTCACCGTTGCAAGGCTTAGTCCACTAAGGACCACTCAAAACCACACAGATTTCCACGAAGGAATTTGTTCAGGAAGAACTTTTAATCCAAAGAGAGAAAGAGATAGAAGTTTTCTAGTTGTTAACAACATCATAAACCACCATAGAAATATATAGTGGAAGACATTGATTTCAAAGAGAAAGAAGAACGGCGGAGGAAGAAAACCGAGAAGAGAGAGAAAAGAAGTGAAGAGACGAGGAAGACGGGCAAATTAGTGATAGGATTTTCACCTGCTAAAGAGGTATATACAAAAGGGGAGCCGGGTTGAGGAGTGGGTTGGGTGGTTGAAGTGGGCTTGAGCCAAAGGAATGGGCCAAGGTAGTTTATTCGACTGAGCCATTCAAGTGTGAGGTTTGAGGGGGATTTGGACTGGTCCTACCTTTTGAGTCATGGGCCATATTTTATGACGGAGTGTGGCAAAATAAAGACCACATAAATAGGGGTGGCAATTACTAGAATTAATTTTCTTTCATCAACTACGGGACTACGGCCACCGACTTTTAAAAAGTGGCCAAATTTTGGTAACATGTACAATTTTAGGGCTTTTTAAATTGGAAGAATTGCTAACTAAATATAACTTAAAAAAACCAAGACACACAAGTGATGATTGGCGAAAAAATTGTATATAAAAAATCATATTTAATTATGTATATAATTATAAAATTGGTATATAATACAAATTAAAAAAAGATTAATCCCCTACACTCCTGCCCCGTCTCCTCTTGTGCCTCAGTCCCCCCATATCAGCAGTTATGCGGTAGAAGTGAAAAAAGTTATATTCAATCAGTAAAATAAATCCTAAACAAAAAAATGTCACCACCTTTTAGGGGTGGCAACGAGTCGAGCTCGAGCTCGACGAGCTCAACTAGTTCGAGCTCAAGCTCAACTCGACTCCTATATGTTAAGCTCAAGCTCGAGCTCAAAATGAATTTTTTTTTTGTTTTTTTTATTATGATTATTATTATTTTATGGAAATCACTATTTTTTTTACATAAATTTATAAATAATAAAATAGATTGTATAACACATACTATATTATTATTATTATATTAAATAATGGGAATCATCAATTTTTTATATAAATTTATAAGTAATAAAATAGATTGTATAATATATACTATATTATAAATATACCAAAATATAGTATGAAATTCTAATTTATTGTTATAAATATAAATTATTGATTAGTTCAGTAGTAATATAATTTGTAAATTATACAAAAATAAAATTATTCTGAAGAGTTTAAAGTTATTGAGAAAGTATCAATTATCTGAAATAATCAATTGAAATACATAAAAATATTTTATAGTTGAAATTAATATGTGTTCAAAGTCTGCAGTAAATTTATATATTTATAATTGTTAGTATTACATTGATGTATCTTCTTACATTGTTGAACAACATGGATTAATCAGACCATCAAAATTCATATCAGACCGTTATATATGATCAAACTTACAGAAAAATACACTTGGTAAAATTTTAGACTTATTGAATATACGGATGTCAATATATCGTACTCGGAACATAAGAATAATCATTCAAGTAGGCGTATCGTAGAATTAGGCCATGTGATTTTAAATACTTATTGAATATACGGATGTCAATATATCGTACTCGAAACATAAGAATAATCATTCAAGTCGGCGTATCGTAGAATTAGGCCATGTGATTTTAAATCAAACTATCTGATATGATGTAATGGACACGGTCTTATGTATATATAAATTTGGTATGAATCCGGTGTCCAGATTTTATGATATCGTAATTATTGATTAATTTTTTTGATCTCATTATATATATAATAACATAATAATTAAAATTGTTCAACCATCACTATTATTATCATTATTATTATTTTTAGATTAATTGATATGAATCACTAAATTTTGACATAAATTTATAAATAATAAATTAGATTGCATAATGCATAGTATGTATCCTGATAATAATATAAAACTCAAAAATAGATTAAAAAAAATCACAAATACTTGTCAATTTAAGAAAAATATAATGTAATACAAATATATATTAAAATATAATATAAAGTTTATGTATGTCATATTAAATAATAATTTTAATCATAAAAACTATTATAATTTACTAAGTTGTTGATTAAATTTATTTTTGTATAAAGATTAAATGTATAAATAAAAGTACCATAATTTATTATTATCCAAAATAAAATGTATGATTTGATTAATAATTATAATATATGGTCAATTTTGATTATAAAATTGATCAAATATTATATATAAAATTAGTAAAAAATTCAATTCAAAAATAAAAATATATATAAAAAAATAAAAAAAAATGTTCACCAGCTCGCACAGCTCACGAGCTTGTGAACAGCCACAACTGAGCTCGAGCTCAAAATCGAGCCAGTTCGCGAGCCAGCTCGACTCATCTGCCACCCTTACCACCCTTGCCCCCCCTTTTTACCATAACATTACTTATACGGTAGGAGATTTTTCACATAAGCGCTTATGTGCCAGGAAAAAATAAAAAATATGTCCAGTCAATAAAAGCCCCAAATAATAAAACTCTAATTTTATCCATATGATCAATTTCCGATCATTTTTAAAATTCACCAAGCCCTTATATAAAGATGGTTAATATAATTAAGTCAATTACGACAAGTTTTTTAAAAACGGATCAATAATCCTCAAACAACTAGTAGATATAGAATAGATAAGATAAATGGATATTTATATAATCATATTCACCTGTACATCAAAGGCATAAAATCAAATAACTCTCCTATATTTCAACTGTCCCAATTTCCTAAAGATTATGACTTATAACTAACTATTTCTACATCTATCTGTTGATGCTCCATGCGTGCACCCATGCAATTACCTCTGGACCTGAGCGCTCGTGCGCGCGCGGGGGGGTAATACATATGGAGATGCCATGGCTTACAGTCTTGTTGAAGTGCAATCCTCATTGTCCCTTCATTTTACTATTCAAGAACTGTATCCGAGCAATCCAGCCTCAACTCATCGACCAAATCCCCCAAATTAAACAACCGTTCATTGAGCCTGTTTCCGGATTCCAACCAAACTTAGCTGCCAAAGATACGTCACACATATAAGGAGAAGAAAAATCTAAACGAACATGGAAACGTAACTTAATCAAAGACATAAAAGCTAATACTTACAATGTTGTTACGAGGATCCCTCCAATAGAATCCTTGTAGAATAAGAGGTAGGATATTGCAGGCTACAAGAATATATATCAGCAAAGCGTTCATACCCATCCATTCGAGCACCAACGCAAACCGTCTGCATCCATACACATCCACCTGCAAGAAAAGAGGGCATCATCAGCTTCCTATGTCCATGGTGTGGTTGGATCATCAGTAAAAGTGAATACCACAAGCTATATAAATCTCAAGGGCTTATCAAGTCTCACCACCAAATAGATTGTGGCAAGTAGAAAGCCTGCCAGACCGCTAGTCACGCACGTATAGCTGAAAGAGTACAGAGCCTTGTTTATATGCATGCCTACAACAATAAGCAAATACGACGTTAGTCCTCTTATATTGAAGTGCATGTGCAGTGATATTTTCAGACATTCCCTAACAAAGATTACGAAAGGTCTTACCAAAGATGTCACATAGCAAGCCCAGGACTATAAATGCTGAAGATGGTGCTAGCCACAACAAAAGTCTATTTCTGTGATCCTGAGTGAGATCAAAGAAGATGAGAACAATCAGGCAGGGTTCAACCCCGAAACATGAATCATGAGATGAAAACAAAGTGGTTTCTGATCACCAGATAATATCAATGTTTTTTACCTTAAAGTGGACAACAACGTGCCCGAATTGTAAGCCTATCAAGCAAGTGACGATTGCCATCATTGTACTGCAAAATGACAAAATAAGGTTAACGGTAAAAACTGAAAGGACGAGAGGCAGCTCGAGAAAGGTGTAAAGTGGTCGGATGAACGCATCGAACATAAACTGCTTGGAGCCCCTTCCAACCTACACTTAGTTCCTAAATCAGACAAACTTACCTGTTTGACAATCATGTCCATTCACCTCAGACTATATAGTATTACCAGAAAACCTGCCTAAAAATTAACCTATAAGAGGAATCTTGAAATTGTTTCTTTTGATTAAAGAAAAGTCCACTCTGCACACTGTCATACTATGAGCAATTAATTCCACTTAATCAAAAATTCTAGCATTTGGGTCATCTCAACTAGAAATCACACAATCAGCTTCTATTTTTCACGAGTTAACTTCTTTCCGACCAAAATTGTGACTACGGAAAAGTCTAAGCACATTTGTATACTCGCATATCTTTTTCTTTACTGTCGGTATTATACTATCATGATCAGTTATTGAAATGACATATAAGTATAAAGATGCAAAAAAACAAAAAAAAAAACCTTAAAATTCCTTCTGGATCAAAGGGGGCTTGGCACCATGAAGGAGCATTTGGAGGAAGTGGGCCATAATCTGGGGAGTTGATACTGCATTGCTGTGAAAGTGTAACATTAAGAACAACACAAAAGCATACTACAAAACTGGTGTAGAAAATGCAAGTGTTTACTCTCTAAGGTAGAAAAATTACTTGTGTTCGGGCATATATTGGCCTCCGATATAAGTGTTGAACACCCAAAATCATACGATCAATCATTCCAGCAGCATTGCATGCAGGTCCAGTGTCGCCATGCACTCCACATTTCACCTTCAGCAGCAAATAAGCTATGTCAAGCCACTTCACCTTACCACGACAAAGTCCAGTCTGCTACGTTTCTCGAAAACTATGAAATACAAGAACCTACCATGAATATCTTAGCCTCCTCAGAAGGTGCTCCAAGTGGAATCTGGTACTCCCAGTCAGGAACAAATAAACCATATAACAACAGCATATATATGGTAGTGAGCACGAGCATCATAATCCTGAAATTATCAAAAAAGGGGAAGCATCAAGCTGTGGATATTGTGTTCAGTAAATTAAGAGCAGTGTAAGAGAAATAGTTCACAAAGGACTAGTGAGACTAGGTGTCTCTCTGACTAGCACCCGACGTATGCTCGACCTTTTGGAGATGGTCATGGTTATCCAGCCTTCAACACAAGTCTAAAACGGCGAAAGCTAAACCAGGACTACAAACTCATATCTTAGAAGTTGTGCCTTATCCCATATTCTCTCCTCAAAGACATTACAATGAATATTTGTCAAGATTTTTCAGTGTAAAAATCATCTCTGAAGAACCCTTAGATCTGTTTACTGCTACCGTAAATGGGATCTGCCTACTTGAAAAAGTCAAGACACTTTCAAAGGGCACCCCAATATGGCATCCTTATGTATGTCCAAATGCTTACACATTTCCGTTCACTAGTAATTGTATCTGAATCCTTAATTCACAAAAAGTGCATAAAACCTTAGTATAATTCACGCCGAAAGTGATAGTTTCGGAAGCCGGTCACTGAACAAAATGTCCCTGTTCAAGCTTTGGGCTGTTCGTGTACCCAGGACAACATGCAAACGACGCTAAGCGCAGTCTTCATTTTATCGGAAAAAATGCAATTTATCCCATGTGATATGCATTTAACCCTCATTTTATCTATCTCCATTATCACTACCGCTTCACAAGAGAAATTTATCAAACTGAATCTTCTCCAGTCTTATGGATGTAAGTACATAATACAACTTACCAGTGCCATTTGTACTTCTTTAGTAGAGATAGCCCGGAACTAACTTTTTCATCATTTCTGAGCCAAATCTCACACATTGCTGCCACCAAATATGCTACTGCGATTCTCTGAAGAATACACACACAAATTGATAAAAGAAAAAGATCAATGATGTTTCTGCACTTCAAAAATACAGCATTAAACTGTATGCATTATCAATTGAAAATTGGGTGAATAGCAATTTTACTAATGTGATATTGAAAATAAGCATGTTACCTCCTATAGAAAAAAATATAACAATTTACTCCTCTGTACTTTTTAAAATGAAGAGGTAAATTGCTTCGTTTTAAAAAATATAAGGAGGTAAATTGTTGGATTTTATAAAAATTGCTATTTATTTTTTTATAGGAGAGTAATTTGTTCATTTGCAATATGACAAAATGGGTTGCTTGCAAATTCTCCATTTGAAAATTTAAAACAATTTGTAGGTGATGTGACGCACCTGCAATATACCCATCCACCTGATCAGATCCATGTCAACGCCATAGGTTAGATTGTTAATACCATGGAAATAGCCTCCTGATACATGAGATAAGAAAGAATACGCAGCAATGAGTGAACAAATAAACCAAGAAAAGTGGAATGTGAAAGTGATTTTGATGGAGAACTTGTATCCATCAGGATGTACGTACTAATTCACAATCCAGATCAACGTTTTTACATTTGGACAGATGATCAAATTGGTCCAACCAGTTTGCCTGTTCTCAAAATAACATTTGACCTGGCTATAGTGTTTGTTACTCTTGTATAATGGTTATCCGTAAAATTATATTTTTTGTCTTGTAATTTTAGATTGTTAGTATTCTATTTGTATATTTAATTCTGAACATCTTATATTTGGTCTTTTTTCTAGAAAATTTAGTCCTGTATTAATAAATTTGACCCTAACGACTCATAGTTACATGGCAGAAAATGAAGTTTATTACAATATAAAGGATACCAAAATTATAGAGTAAGTTACAGGACCAAAAATACTAACCACCTCATATTATAGGACCAAAAATATAATTTTGCCTAATATAAT
This sequence comes from Sesamum indicum, assembly GCF_000512975.1. Lineage (NCBI taxonomy): Eukaryota > Viridiplantae > Streptophyta > Magnoliopsida > Lamiales > Pedaliaceae > Sesamum > Sesamum indicum. The sequence goes on along the minus strand of NC_026148.1, from coordinate 7,183,856 downwards.
ATAATTAATCTTTGAAATATAACATCATTGATTACTATTTTCATGAATAAAGTAATGGGTGAATAACAATTTACCCTCTTGTGATATTAAAAATGAACATATCACCCCTCTATAAAAAAAATATAACACTTTAGCCATCTGTAATATTTAAAATGAAGCAATTTATCTCCTTATACAGGGAGATAAATTGCTTCATTTTAAAATCATAAAAAGGTAAATTATTGTATTTTAAAAAACACAGGGAGATAAATCGCTATTTATTTTTTCATAGGAGAGTAAATTGCTCATTTGCAATATCACAACAGCATTCCTTGCATTTTTTACATAAAAAAACTCACACAAGATCCAAATATTTCATGTTCTTCTAAACTTCATTCCGACGGACCTACTTAATCAGTATTCAGCCTATTTCTAAGGTCAATTCAAACACAATCATCGTTTCTCAAAGGTACATAACAAACAAAGTTAAGAAGGGCACCTTGGAGAAAAACCCCCAGAATTAAAAGCTTTAGTGCCCGGAAAATTGCTTTTTTTGATGCAGCGCCTCTCCAAGACATATTCTAACAGAAAACAGAGAATAGTTAGTTGAAAGAATGTCTAAAAGCAGCATCCAAATGACTTGGCCAAACACCACCCAATTTACTTGTAATTTTAGTCTTACAAATAAAAAATTTATACAGAATAAAAAATGTCAACGCTCCTTAAATTATATAACTAAAATTACAATTCAATTAAATCGTGTGCAAATCACATGCAATTTTCAATCAAAATTGACCGAAAAAGAATGAAATCATCAATATCTTAAAATTACACGACTGAATTGCGAAAATTAATTTTTGCATAACTAAAAATGCCGCCCCCGATTGCGTACCTTGTATACAAGAGCAAGCGACACACCAACCATGAAGAGGAAAAATGGCATAACTACATCTGCCAGAGTCAAACCATTCCATGGTGAGTGATTGATAGTTGGCAGGATCCCACCAGCATCATCAACAAGAATCATCAACTGCCAGGAAACAAACTTGAATCTTCCATAAAAGTAAAACGCAGTAAGCATTGATCTACGAGTATGAATAGTTACCGCAACGGTGAGGCCACGGAAAACGTCGAGGGACGCAAGGCGAGCGGACGGCGAAGTGCCCCTGGAGGCGCCGTTAGCAGCGGTGTCGGACCCTGCAGGTCGCAGCGGAGGAGAAGATGGATAAATTTTCTGGAAAGCAGACTCAACATCACCATTGCAACCTTCCACGTGCAGAGTACAATCCTTCCTCTGCAAATCCAATGTTCCGTCTTCGCCGGCTTCTTTGATGAGTTGATACGACGCCATGAATGCTCGTTAAAACTGCAACCTCTTATCCTTCCTGAGACAGCCAGAAAGAACGATAATTTCACGCAAATCCAACTCATTCAGGGGTTTGAATTTCAAATGAATATGCATTTATATGATGTAGGGGTGTAAACGGGTCGAGCACCATCATTTTTTGTGAACTCCAGCTCGATTTTCCTTTTACGGCTCGAGCTCGATGAACTTTAATAGGTACAGCTCGAGCTCGGATCATATATAATGTGGGCCTCTTACGTATATCTCAAGCTCGTCAGCTCGGGTTCCATCGACCTCGAGCTCAAGCCTATGTTTGAGTTTTCAGCAAATCTAATAAAATTTTATTATTATAAATAAATAGTTAAGTATTATTATATTAATTACAAAAATATTAAACGTATGGTACAATATTTTAATTTATTATTATAAATATAAACTATTAATTAGTATAATAGTAATATAATTAGCAAAAGTGTAGAAAAATATATATACATCAAATTATTAAAATACCTGCACATAATTTTGTATAGTTATTAATAGTAATAAAAGATATAAACATAAGTTATTTTTTAAATGTGGTTGATCTAATTATATACCCAAAAAAATTAAAAGATGAATTTTGTAAATCAAAATACAAAAATAGCAATTTATCTCACTATATTAAAATAATAACAAAATTAATTCATTTTGTTCAACTATCGTTATTGTTGTTGTTGTTCTTATTATCTTTAGCTTAATTCAAGGGAATCACCAAATTTTGATATAAATTTACAAGTAATAAAATAAGTTTGCATGCTATGTATCTTGGTATAAATATTGAAATCTAAAATAAAATTTATATCTGCCATATTAAATAATTATATACAAAAAAAAATTAAAATTTACTAAATTGTATTGATTAATATCGTTTTTGTATAGAGATTAAATATATAAATAAAGTACTATAGTTTATTATTATCTAAGATTAAAAAATATGATTTTGATTAATAATTATAATATACATAGTTAATTTTGAATATAAGTTGACATAATCTTAAATATAAAATTAAATAAATAAAAATTTAAAAATAAAATATATAAAAAATTAGAAAAAACTTGCCGGTTGACTCCCGAACTTATAAATAGAATACTTTGAGCTCGAGATCGTTAAAAGGCCAACTCGAGTCCATAACATATAATTATGTACAAAACATATATACATTAAATATAAAATAATAAATATAACAAGATTCAAAATAGAAAATTGGGTCCAATCTTTTATGAATTGTTAGAGGGTTATTTTCTTGAGGTGGGGAGAAATGTTTCTATCATGAATATATTCTTAAATCTTACTCATACTTTAACATAATTAAAATAATAGGTATGATGATTAGATATATAGGCTAATAACTTCTTTCCTAATCTTTCCCATTGCACAATCAACCAACATATTCAGCTACTACACCTTATGATCTATTCCAATCATATCTTAATTGATTATAATTGCATCGTAAAATTCAATCATCAACAATTAATATATAACAATTATTAATACGGATAATTATACTTTTTTCTTCTAAAATTTGAGAAATTACAAATAATACCTTTAAGGTTTGCATTCGTCTAACAAATAAGTCCCTTTTATTAGTTAAAATTCACTGAATTTACTGATATTAATAAAAAAATAAAAATAAATCCATATTTATCCTCAGTTGACTTATAGCAAGCAAATAAATATTTTTTATGATCAAATTACTATCATACGTCTTCACGTTATAATGTGTGTAAGGAGATATATCAACCGTTATAAGGGTAATTTAGTTTGAAAAAATTCATTTGATCTGCAATAAGTCAATTAAGGATAAATATCAATTTTCATTCAGTTTTTTCATTAATATTAGCAATTTAGTGAATTTAGTTTGAAAAAATTTGTTTGATCTGCAATAAGTCAATTAAGGATAAATATCAATTTTCATTCAGTTTTTTCATTAATATTAGCAATTTAGTGAATTTAGTTCGAAAAAATTTGTTTGATCTGCAATAAGTCAATTAAGGATAAATATCAATTTTCATTCAGTTTTTTTGTTAATATTAGCAATTTAGTGAATTAGGGATCTTATTTATTAGACGGAATCAAACTGCAAGATTGCTAGATATAATTTTCAAAAATATCGAGAATTTACGTGTAATTACACCAAACCTCAGAGTAGTATGTATAACTAATCAACAACTACAATTATAGTACATCAACAACTATTATTACACACAAAAAAAGTTTATTATTTCCTATATTAATAATCACTACAGTTTAAAAATCGTATTAAAATAATACTATTCACCACTATTAAAGTATATATTTATCATAAGTTTTAGCTGTAGCAAACACTTCGTTCTCATTGCAGAAACAACAGCTAATAGGAGCTACTCAAGTGCGATTAATATTTCTTCTATTATTTTGATATACCTAAAAAATTCAGATACACCTCATTTTCTCCCTCCCCAACCTTCACCATATTCCCACCTAATTTTCGTTATATAAGGGAATTTAAATTAAAAATAAAATAAAAATGATAATGACCCTCTTATATAAAACACTAAATATAAATAAAAAAAAACCTTAATAATTAAAAAAATAAAAAGGACAACATGGTTTCTGACAAGAAAAAAAGTAAAAAAAAAAAAAGGTTTAAGGGATCATTATTTTTTTATAAAAAAAATCAAGAAAAACTTTTTAACCTATTGATATTTCTATCTACAAATAAAAAAAAAATAGAATTTAATCCACATAAGGAAGAACACCCACATCCTGACGGCAAAAACCCAACTTTTAGCCGACCAATGTTGGCGTGTACCACTGATTACACACACATGCAATCAAACCAGCAAAGCCTGGTGAGTGTATATGTGGTGCCACCCCACACCGCCCAAACATAAAAGCAAAACCCCAAAAGATGCCCCGATGCAATGTGCCGTTCCCACCGACCATAATTTTAGAAATATTCACAAATTTGATCGAATTTAATTAATTATACAACAAATATACTATAAATTCATTTTTGAGTGAATTGATTAAATTAAAATCACATCATAAATGTCAATCATCCCCAACAATGTGGATAAGAGTGGTGGAATAACATACCTTTGTACGTATGCAGTGTGCATGTAATAAGGTTATATGGTGTGGAAAACTGAGGTCTGCAACTTCCAAACTCTATCCTTGTTGAGACAGCAAAAACACCATCATTAAGTCCACGCAAATCCAACAACTGTAAATCAGAAGAGGGAGTTGGTCATTGGAGGACAGCAAACGCACTTAGTGATGATGGTAGACAAAGAAGACAGTGTTGATTTCTTGGTGGGTTTTGGTAATAAGACAGATGTAAGAGAGAGAGAGAGAGAGAGAGAGAGAGAGGGTATTGCAATGTTCCATTGAAGGGATTTAAGTAGTAAGAAAGGTAATGTATTTAATGGTACGGGTGTAACTGTTGCCCAATGGATAGAAAGCTAAGGGGTGAGTGACTTTTCGGATGGCCATTGGACAGTGGCCCTCCCACTCCCACTGCTTCTCTCTCTCTCTCTCTCTCTCTCTCTCCATTTGCATGCTTTGCATATACTCAAATCTCTCCATCATACGTTCTCAATCCATAAAATTGAATGTGTGGTTGGAGGCCTCATAAATCTCTTCCATTACAACACACGTATGTACAAACATGTTCAAATTCTAATTTTCTCATATCCAATAACAATATTTAATATAAATTATTATAATAATTATATCATAATTAATAATATTAAATAGATTAAAACTAAGATTTCTTTGGAGCACTATTCAGTAACATTTGAAAACTAAGATTATTGTTCGAGTTTTCAAGTATTGAGATGAGATTTCTAAATTTTTTTTATATTTGACATTATTTGAAAGATCGTGATTGCTCAAAATTTGGCGTTCGCCTGATTTTTTATTTTTAAATATTCGATTGGGATGTTTTGATTTATTTGAAAAGAAGTTTTAATGTTTTAAAAAAATTTGATATTTCATTTTCACTAAGAAAAAAAGGGAAAAAAAATTATTTTGACAAATGATTTGTTTTAGATATGCAATAAATGGTGTATTTAATTTTCTCTAGAATTGATTAATGTTATGATTTTGAAAATAAGATTTAGGCTTTGGGATTTTATATTTTGCAATATAGGTAACGTGACTACGTTATTTAATAAATGGTGTATTTAATTTTCTCTAGAATTGATTAATGTTATGATTTTGAAAATAAGATTTAGGCTTTGGGATTTTATATTTTGCAATATAGGTAACATGAATACGTTATTTATTCTATTTTAAAAAAATTACATACATGACATATATATATATGTTTAATATGAAATAAAAAATAATAGACCTTATAATTTATTCTAGTCACCAACCCAAATACATATTTTATGTGTGTATAATTTAAATTCTTATTATATTTATTTAATTAAATAAAAATGTATATAAATAAAAGATAAAATGAGTACTACGTACAACTCGATCAAAAGTTATAAAATAAATTAATTTAAATGTACATAACTAGAATTATAGAAAGTTACTAGTATAACTAATTAATTAAATATTAATTGGTTATTTGCAAATTCGATAAATGTTAAGAGTCATGGTAAAAATATTTGTCATGACTTTTAGTCACAATAAATATTTTAGCCACCCTCTCAGATACCACGATCAACAACAATTGTATGCCCGTAATCAAGGACTATTTGCTATAATTATTTCATTTTTAATCATGGCAATTAACCATAATTAAATATTGCATTTTTTTTAATGTCAATAGATGTATTATTGATAATTTTCTTAAACTATTTCCAGAAAATACCCAAATCACTAATGTCAAGTTTTAGTAAATTAAACCCAAAATTTGAATGGCTTACGATCCTCAACCCAAAGAAAACCACGTATTTTTTTTAAAAATTGATTACAATTATATCATGAATTTTAATTATTTATAATTAGAAAAATTTATATTTTTAGTCCTGAAAAAAAGAATTCATTGCACTTTTGATTCCACAAGATACAAACTAAGTACATTTGTCCCCAAGCTAAAAAATTGCAGCATTTAAGACAAAAAAGTACTGCAATATTTTATCATATAGGGCCAAATATACCATAAGTTTTATCCTATGAGCTACTACTTTTTATCTTATGGGACTAAGTGTGCTAACGTAAACTGTGGGAGTAAAAATGCAAAATCCATCATGTGAGACCAAAAGTGCAATTACTATTCTAAAATATGTATAACTAAATCAATAATTATTATTAAATTACAAAAAAATTATTATTCCTTACATTATTATTCACTACAACTTAAAAATCATAAAAAATAATACTATCCACCATTGTCAGATAAAATCGAGGCAAAAACTTAGATATTAACAATGCTGAATCAACATTTGTTATGATTTTAGTTATGACTAAAGTATGTGCTTCTGTCATTGTGCAGCCGTGACTAATTAGTATTCGTTGCAATTTTTTACTTTAATCATGACAACTAATATTAGTAAAAAACTACATTTCTTACAGTGTTAAATTGAAAAAAACATCCACATATTAATTCAGAATTGACCTCAACTTAATCAATTAAACTAAACCTTTATCTACAAAAACCACATATTGGAAATTCAATAAAAAAAAGTAAACTATTAATATCAGACTCTATACCTAAAAAATTCAGATACATGTCAATTTCTCCCTCCCCAACCTTCACCATATTCCCACCTAATTTTGTTATAGATTGTAACAATTATAAGGGAATTTAAATTATATTAATTCCCACCTAATTTTTGTTATAGATGGTAAGAAATTAAATATAAAAGAATTTAAATTAAAAAAATAAAAATAAAATTTGCAGTATGACAACGACCCCCTTGTAAAAACACAAAACATAAATAAACCCTAATAATTTAGGTAAAAAAAAAAAACAAACCACGTAGTTTCTCACAAGAAAATAATTAAAAAAAATTTTAAGGGATCATTATTTTTTAAATTTTTTTTCAAGAAAAACTTTTAACCTATTGATATTTTTATATTAAAATAATAATAAAATAGAATTAATCCACAAGATAGTTTGCAAGACGAATCTAGGGAGCATGGGGAAAAACACCCACATCAAGACGGCAGAAACTCTTAACTTTATGCCGACCAAACCACCAAAGCCTGGTGAGTGGTGATGGATAGATGCCCCAATGCAATGTGCAGCGCCCACTAACAATAACTTTAGAAATATCAGCCGTTTAATTCTTATTCAAATCAAATTCGATCGAATTCTGGATTGATTATTACATTAATTTTAGAAATATTCGAAAAAGTTTTGATTGAAATATATTTGATTGAATTCAACTAATTATATAATACATTTATCTTGTGATTGATCGTTATAAAAGTTACACGACGAATGTACAATAAACCAATTTCAATTACTATCGATTAAAATTGCATCATAAATTTCAATTACGTCATCAAGAACCAATTTTGAATATATAAACCAAACAACTGCAATTGAAAAAAACTAACACACAATCGAACCCATGATTTCTTGGTTATGAAATCTTAATTTCATCTACTAATGTAGGCATCATTAACAATCGATTCAGATCTACCGAAATTCGATTTGAGTTAAAATTTCGATGCGAAAATCAGTGTGACGGAATGACATACCTGTGTGTGTATGCAGGTAGGTAGTGTGCATGGAATATGCTTTTATGCCTGCGGAAAATTCACGTCGCTACAAACCCTAATAAATTGATTGGCAGTCGCTCTGTATACTTTAGTGGCTTTGAGGTCTCTTGTTTGTATGTGTGTAGGATTTTAGGTGAGAGAGTTCTCTTTTATCGCAATAAGAAGAGAAGGGTTTTGTATTTTATAGTACGTATTTTCCGTGCAACAAAGAATTTTAAGCCAAGAATAAGGAATGTGTTTGACTCAAACTCAATTACTGGAGTTTGGATAGTTAATTAGTCAATCAATTAGGGTAAATTATATTTTTTGTCCCACAAGTGGACCTGTTTCTAATTTTGGTCCCATACTCAAGTCAATTCGTACATTTACGTGTGGAATCAAAATTAAAAACATGTTCACTTATGGGACTAAAATTGGAAACATGTCCACTTATGGGATCAAAAATGTAATTTATCCTTATTTTGATTGTATTGACTAACGGAGAGAGCAACTACCGTTATCAATTGGATGGAAATCCCTCAATGGTTTTCAAATTAAAAAATAAAAACCCACATATGAGACTCAATGTGCGAATTGACCTGAGTCTGGGACCAAAATTAAAAGCATATTCACTTGTGGGAAAAAAAATGTAATTTATCCCAATCAATTATAGGTATAAAATCCGATCGACTTTCCAATAAAAGCATGTATATTTACATATATAGCAAAACGCTGGTTAATCACAATTATGTCAATTTTGACCAAATATTAATTTTTTTGGTAATTTTGAATTTTTTAATTATTAAGGAATAAAATCCCAACATTGGTCGACTATAATTAAGTCAATTTTGACTGATTATCAATTTTTAGTAATTTTGAATATTGTAATTATTAAGAAAAATATTCATTGATTAGAAACGATATCTATTTTAAATTAAGAATTGAATTCGTGGTTGTCTACAGAATCATCTAAACAGTATTTGATTTCAAAAATAATACTCATCTTCAAGATTAGGATACTAATGATGGGCGTTGACCTTTCCTAATTAATTTTGTACTAGTTGTTCATATAATGTTCCTAATCACATCTGACAATTTAAAAATGAAAATTCTTTTTTTGGAACACTTTCTTCTATATAAAACAATTTCTTTCTTTCTTTTTCTTTTTTACATGTTTTGAAAGTCATTGTAATACTATGTTCCCACTCTTTTATATATATATTTTGGCAAGATTTTTGTATGTTCGATTGATATATTTTGGAATGGTTTTTGGATTATAATTTGAACTTTCCATTCAAATATACTTTGGAATGGCTATGTCTTTTGTTTGGAAGTTAGATGTTTAGAACAACTAATACAATATTTAGTCATTAAATTTGGAACCGTATTTATTTTGTTTAAACATATCGACAAACAGTTTAAAAGACTGTTTCTAAATTATATATTTATTAAAAAGTTATTTTTTTTATTTTGATATAATAATTTTACAATTATAATGTATTAGTAAAATTAATTATTTTATTTTAATTTGATTTTTAAATAAATATTGACTTATGGCATGCAATTAACAATTAAAAAGTAGATAATTACAAAAGAAATATTATATTAGTATAAAGATTATATGTTTACGAATATAAAAAAACCCTAATCTACACCCCACCTCCCTCATCAGCATGGTCCATCTCGTCATTATCTGGTCATGAGGGTCTGTTGGAGGTCTGATGGATAGTTACTCGAGGCACTGGGCTGTGACGATTTGGCAGTCAAGGCAATAGCCTGCATTGACTTCATCATGCTTATTATGTCGACCATCATCATCTCCAGCCGAACCATTCGATCCTCCATGTCCCGGTGTGACAGTTGAAGGATCGCGTGGCACGACAGGAAACGTGCATGCGGAAGCGGTAAACGAAAACACATAATAATTAAAATTAAAGCCTAAACTAACGAATCCAAGGGGTGTACCCTTGAAGTTCCTGAGCGTTTGATGTATAAAGAAACAAATAAACGTACATGGGGCTGAGGCAAAATAACATAAACCAAAAAAAATAAAGAAAGTAGAAATATGATATCTTCATTTTTGTAGTGTTTGGTTGAAATGTTGTTCACTTGAGGCTCCAACATAGGAACCTCTAATTTGTCCACACCATATACCGGAATTGTGATCTCAATGCTCTCTTTGGTAGAAGAGAACAAGAGAAAAAATCGTCTTAATTCAAAATTAAGAAGATGGCTAAAATTGCACTTTCCAAAACTAGAATTTGCTAGCCATTTATTTTCTTCCACATAATTTTTCATTGGGCTCAAAAGGGGTAGGTTGGCCGATTTTATGCTTAAAAATACAAGATCAATGAATTTTTATTTAAAGTCAATTTTAATAAAAAAAATTCATCCAATTAAGCTCAATATGTATTTAATCTATTTATATACATAAGCCCATATTGTCTTTATTAATTAATAAGGTCCAACTTATTAATAACAAGAATAAGCCCACTATAAATTAATTCCATTAGTTTTTCCTTGGGCCTTTCGTCCAATGGAACTATCATTTGTAAGTAATCTAATTACTTGTGAAATTAATTACAAATTAATTCATTGTTCTTTCTCGGTGATTTGTGTGTTATTCTTTAGGTTCACCTTTAAGCTAGACTTAGTCTAGTGTCTAACATTATTATCAATTATACTTAATTTAACTAATAATTCTTGATTAACCCTTAATCAAGAAAGCCTGTCACCATTGGTGGTCGTCTAGCAACGGTCCATAGCACTAGAGACTAGGTGAATGTTTGTGTCAACATTTAGGCTCTCGAGTCCATATAGGCACCGTCCTTCCGTCTACTGTCTCTTGGCCTTAGTCTTGGTTCCCATCCTACACTAACCGTGTATGATTGATACTTAAGATCGCATTACGCCAAGTTTCTCGACATAGAAACCTCTTTTTCCTATCCAATCAATGACTATGGCCATAGGTTTAGAAAGCGTGAACACATCTTCAATTGAATAGGAGATACCTCTATCGCATACTGATAGGGGACGGATCCTGTTTTTGGAACTCACTGTCCTTGCCACATACTTCGACTACACTGGACAAGACTTATGATGATTATGTCTGTGACATAATTACCTCTTGCTCAAATCTAAGATACAGTCATCGTGTCCACGTGGCTGTCATGATTCCTCAAGTTTGAGGACTACACCCGTTCTATCGGAACTGGAAATTTGAGTAATACCGATCAAGCCTCCAAGGCTTCCACATGACGATCACCGCGAGTCAGTTCACTTGATTCGAGACCTAGTCAATCAACCCACTAAGATTGCATAAACGCCTCGCTTCTGTCACCAATGAAACGTAATACTCACTAATTGAATGTGACTCTTAGTGCAAGTCTCCATAAAACACCCAATGCCCAATCTCGAGGTTCTAAACTTGAAACGTTTAAGACCCATTCTTTTGGCAGTTAATTTCATGACTGTCATCCAATGCGCAGCCCAACTGAACGGTTGCTAATTGGTCTCTAGCTTTGTTGTGATGTTCAAGCAAATACAAACAAATAAAATGATCACAACAAAGTAAATGCCAAATAAGCGGAATACTCATTTTATTTACTTAAAATAATATTACATAATATCGATTAATTGTCAAAATATAATACATTCAGGCCAATCTAATTGGCTTTTTGATTATCTTTCTTAACAATCTCCCATTTGACCTAAAGCTAATCACCTATCGACCTCAAACCCAACTTATCAAGATGTCGAGTATAAGTAATTTGCGACATCGATTTAGTAAGTGGATCTGCTGTATTTTCTACTGAGTTGACTCGGTTCATCCGTACGTCACCTCTGCTCACCATCTCTCTAAGTAGATGGTAGCTCTAAGAATGTGTTTGGAACTGTGATGAGATCTCGGTTCTTTTGCTTGTGCTATTGTCCCTTTATTATCACAGAAGATAACTATCGGTTAAGCAATGCTAGGCACTACACCCAACTCTTGGATGTCATTTTTCATCCAAATCGCTTCTTTAGCTGCTCCTAAAGCTGGTGGAATCCGCTATGGTTAGTTTGCTTGGAACTTTTTCAGGTAACCACACTACCATTTAGCTTGAATACAACACCTGACTGGGACTTGGAATTATCATCATCCAACTGGAAGCTAGCATTGTTGTAGTCTTTCAGTATAAATTTCCCACCACCGTAGACCAAGAACATATCTTTAGTCCTTTTCAGGTACTTAAATATGGTTTGACTACACTCTAGTGTGCTTCACCAGCACATACTTGATATCTGCTTGTCAAACTCAAAACGTATGCGAAATCGGGTCTAGTGCATTAGGTAACATACTGAATACTACCCAAGGTTGAAGCATAGTGGATGAACAACATCCGTTTAAGTTCCTTATCAGTCTTGGGATACTGTTTCTTGGATAGCTTAATTCCATGTCTCATCGGAAGGAATCCTCATTTTGAGTTCTCCATCTTGAATCTTTTCAAGACTTTCTCAATGTACGAGGGTTGAGTCAATCCTAACATCCTTTTAGATCTATCCCTGTAGATATTGATGCCAAGGGTGTAGGAAGCCTCATGCATATCCTTCATGTAAAATTGACTGAACAACCATTGCTTTATGTCTCCCAATATCTTGACATCATTCCCGATGAGCAAGATGTTGTCAACATAAAATACAAGGTGCGCAACTGAGCTTCTACTGATCTTCTTGTATACACAATGATCAAATTCGTTCCTGATGAAATCATATCCCATATGACTTTATCAAAATACGTGTTTCAGCTTCGGAAAGCTTCTTTGAGGCCATAGATGGACCTTTGGAGATGACAAACTTTTTATTCTTCTCCAACAGAGATGAAACCTTTCGGCTGATCCATGTAGATCTCTTCCTCAACAAAACCATTTAAGAAGGTCGTTTTCACGTCCATCTGTGATATTTCATAGTCATACCATGCTGCTATGGCGAGCAGTACGCGAATGGACTTGGCCATGGCCATGGGCGAGTAGGTTTCCTCCCCATGTCGTTGAGTGCATCCTTTTGCCACGAGCCTAGCTTAGAGGACAGTAACCTCCCCTTTAGCTCCAACCTTATGTGTAGACCCATTTGCAACCAACTGGCTTGATGCCTTTGGGTGGGTCCACGAGGGTCTAAATTTAATTTGAACCCATTGAGTCCATTTTTGATTTCATGACCTGAAACCACTTATCCGAGTCGATTTCAGACATCGCTTTTACGTATGTTCTTGGATCACTGTCCAATTGGCTGGTCAAGCTTAAGAATCCATATCTATCAGGTGGTTGGGATACTCTGGTTTGACCTTGGAGAACTGGAGCACTATTACTCGGAACCAGAGGTACAGATGGCGTTATACATTATTCTTATGAGGTATCTCACTTGACTCTTCAAGCAATTTCTCATCACGTTGGCTATCCATAGGAAAAATCCCTTTTCAAGAATACTGCATTCCTCAAGACAAAGACTTTTTGTTTCGACGGGTCATCAAATAGTACCCCGCAGTGTCTTTCGGATATCCGACAAACTTGCACACACTAAATCTTGATTCTAGCTTGTTTGCTACTAGCCTCTTGACGTATGTGGGGCTTTCCCAAACTCTTAAATACTTGTAGGATGCAGGTTTGCGTGCCATATCTCATATGGAGTTTGGGGCACAACTTTAGATGGCGCCATGTTGAGAAACTTGGCTGCTGTCTCAAGAGCGTATGCCCAGAAGGACAGGAGCAATTCGGTAAAACTCATCATGGATCGGACCATGTCCAACAAGATTTGATTTCTCCTTTCAGTCACATTGTTAAGCTGCGGAGTTCCAGGATGAGTCCATTGAGAGAGAATTCCATTCTCTTTTAGGTAATCCATGAGCTTACCAATTAAATACTCCCCACCTCGATCTGACCAAAGGGTTTTGATCTTACGGCTAGTTTGATTCTCTACTTCAAGTCTGAATTCATTAGACCTTCCAAAGGCCTCAGACTTGTACCTCATAAGGTAAACATAAGCATACCGTGAGTGATTATCGGTAAAGGTTATGAAGTATGAGTATCCTCCTTTAGCCGGAGTATTTAGTGGTCCACAGACATTTGTATGAATTAAGTCCAACAAACCAGTGGCAAGCGTACTTTGTCCAATAAAAGATTTTTTGGTCATTTTTCCTTTTAGATAGGATTGAAAGTGGATAGTTTATCCAAGTTGTCTACCTCTAGACTCCTTAACTCTACCAACTTTTTCATCCTCTCTATAAAGATATGCCCTAACCTCGCATACCAAATCTGTGCGTTTTCATAATCATCTAGTTTTCGTTTGTGTTGGACAATCATAATCCAATTTGACTGTTGGAGAATGTAAAAACCATTTATTAATATACCAAGCAGATGAAGGTTATTATAGATCATCAAATAAGAACTATTTTTATCGATTTTAATCGCATAACCATCATTGTCTAAAATAGGAATGAAAATAACATTTTTTATCATGCTCGATACATAATAACAGTTCTTTAATTCTACCCGAATATGATAACTAATAGCTAAATTAAGCCTTAGGACCATCTCGTCCTTCGCAACCTTCTGCTTCTTTCCAGCACCTGCAAATCATTGCAGATGTGAGCTCTACATTTAGTATCCAAAACATACTTGGATCATATTTACTTCAATCACAAGCATACTTGGGTTGAAGAGGAGTTGTTGGTACTCTCTCTTCCAATACTGCTCTTCACAATAGTGAATACAAACATCATTTGCCCTCGACTGTTGTGAACCGTCATTCTTCCCTTTCCATTTTCCCATTCCCACTAGAGCAAGAGGGGCGCTCGGAGCGCTAGCAGTGGCTACAATAGCTTTTCCCTTTCCCTTCTTCCTCTTTCAATGTTCGACCCTTCTGCGTTTCGCCTTAGAGGTCGAAGCTTCTGCTATCAATACCGCAGGCGTAGACTTGTGGGTCGTGCATCCTAGAGGAACAGCATATTAATTAACTCATGAATGGACTTTTCAAGTCCGTTCATGTTTTAGTTAATGATAAATGGCTCATAGGAGGGAGGAAGTGATTGGAGGATCACATCGATGTATGTGTCATTGTCAAGCCCAGTTTTGAGGTCTTGGAGCTTCTCCACAAGGGATTGCATCTTGACCCCATGACATTACACAGAAGATCCTTCAGTCATCTTGGTCCAAAAAAATGCTTTTGTAGCGGCATATCTAATATGCCTATCAGGAATCTCATAAACTTCCTTCATGCTAAGCATTATTAAGGAAACGTCTTCTAGCCTATCATATTGCTTCTAAATATCATTGGTCATAGAAGCTAATATGATACTACGGACCTTGTGGTTGTCCTTATGCCACTTTTCGAACGTCCTTCCAACAAGGTCATCGAAAGTGGCTTGTCCAAGACATAGTCCTGATTCTCAAAATCTAGGACAATCATTAGATTATGTAGCCAGTCATTGTAGTTTGTGCCATTGAATTTATTAGTCTCCATTATCAAGGTTAAGGGGTTCTTAGACATGTTCTACATAATAGAATTAAACAGATATCAACAGACGATAGTAATATTATTGATAAGTTCAAGACATGGTCTTTAGTCTTTAACTCCCACTATTTATACGAGAGCCCACCACTCTCAAGCGGAATTTCAAAAAATTATTTTCTAGTGCGCTTGGGTTTCGCAAGAACAGTTTACCATGCCCCACTTTTACGATTCACATGGAAAAAGCTTTGTGGGAGGCAACCACTGCTATTCTCATTCCATGAAATTCCCAAGATATTTTTTCTTAACTCTTCACATGATCTCGAGGACTCCAAGCGAATCATGTTACCTAGTGTTAGGCCTGACCCATCAACCAAATCACACTTCAGCCATCGTCCCCCACGATTCGTGATATAGAAAAATGCTAAACGTGCTCTTTGTTCACAACAATGGTGCAACTTCTCTATTCCAAGTGTGCCATGACTCGTGAGACCAAACTTCAATAGTGGTAGCTTCCTCACTATATTGCTGCGGATGGAAGGCTTGGATTGATCAAGACAATCTTGATCCAAGTCCATTTCGGCCTAATATTTAACTTGGTCTAACCAAGTGAGAGTTATGTTTGAGTGTTTGATCGAGACCTCATCACATAATTATATTGCATGCATAAACATCAAATGTTAAAGCAATAAAGAAATCATCGGATGCAACATAATCTAGCGTATCCTTGTGGGATGATCACGAGGCCAACCTATGCTACTCACTGAGCCCGCAGTGAGTCTATGGACAGTTTGAGGTGGTCCTATGCTATTACAAAAGTAATTTACCCATCAACATATAGATGGGCCTTGTAAATTCTCCGTGGGTCTCCTTCTCCATGGGCCTTCTTTTTCATGGACCTTCTTCTCTATGGGCTTGCTTTAAATAAAAACCTTACAAAAAATCCTAAACTACTCCGATTACAATTGAAAAGAAACCCTAATCAGAAATTGAGGGAGTACATAATGAGGGAGATAACAAACCTTATTATTCTAAGGCAAAAAACGAGAGGGAGATAGAGAAAAAAATTACAAGGGCATATGAGCCCAACCATAAACATAAACATGCAAGTGGTCATGGGCTCCATGATCATCCATCCATATATCACATAATTTACATTCCATGTAAAATCATAATCCATGATATCTAATATCATAAAATTAATCATAAGAAGATAACACAAGCTCGAAATTTGTAATCAAAAGGATGATTGAAAAACATGCATCTAATGCATATAATAACTTCAATTAATTATGCAATTTTAATTTAAAAAAAAACCCAATTTAATTCTATAAAATGAAAACACAATTAATAATTGAGAAAATTTCATAAAAATTAAATTCTCAGAAAAACAATAAAAAATGGCCCAGCCATCGGCCGTTGGCCTGCAGCACGAGTTGCCATCTGTGCCCACGCATGCGTGTTGGCCATCTACTAACATCGCAAGTGCAGGCTTTTGCCCTACGCTTTGGCCAGGCTGCGCGCACACTGTGCGGCAGCAGTGCTGCTGTAGTGTTTCTTCTATTTCTTTTTTGTGTTTATTATGGTACAATAAAAACAAGCACCATATAGAAAATTTTAAATTTTCACATGCTTGAATCATCCAATTAATTGTAACAATCAAACAAGCTATTTTCATCATATAATTACCAAACGCAAAGCAATAAAACATGCTTCAAAAGCCGTAAAGAGCATGCTAACATGCTAATATCATATAACCATTAGCTCTTGCATCGAACCGGGCTTTGATACCACTTCAATCATCGCGTGGTACGGCTTGGGAACGAGCAAGCGAAAGCAGTAAACGAAAATGCATAATTATTAAATTAAAGTGTAAAATAACGAATCCAAGGGATGTACCCTTGAGTTTTTGGGTGTTCGATATATAAAGAAACACAATAAACATACACGGAGCTATGAAAAAATAACATAAATTGAAAAAAAATAAAGAAAGTAGAAATACGATACCTTCATTTTTCTAGCGTTCCGTTGAAACGTTGTTCACTTGAGGTTCCAACGGAACACTCTAATTTGTCCACACTACACCATAATCAGGATCTCAATGCTCTCTTTGCTAGAAGAGAATAAGAGAAAAAAATTGCTCCAATAGCAAGTGACAGAGAGGGGGCGGTCGAGAGGTGCAAGAGAGGATGAGGAAATTTTGTTTTGTTGTATATTGTGTAATAATAATCTTTTCTTGATAAAATTATACACAATATAATATATATACCTTTCTACAGATGTACATGAATGTGTGTAGATACATTCATTTATCTATATGGTATGTCTTCTTAATTCGAAATCAAGAAGATGGCTAAAATTGCACTTTACAAAATTGAAAGCGATTTAATTCCTTCCATAGAATTTTCCATTGGACTCAAAAGGGTTGGATTGATTGATTTTATGCTTAAAAATACAAGCCCAATGAATTTTTATCTAAATTCAATTTTAATAAAAATCAATCTAATTGAGCCCAATATGTATTAATCCAATTAAATACTGCCCTCATTGTCTTTATTAATTAATAAGGTCCAACTTATTAAATAACAAGGACAAACCCGCCATAAGTTAATTCCATTAGTTTTTCCTTGGGCCTTCCATCCAATGGAACTCTCATTTACAAGTAATCTAATTACTTGTGGAATTTATTCCAAATTAATTTCTTGTTCCTTGTAGGTGATTTGTGTGTGGCTCTTTAGGTTCACCTTTCAACTAGGCTTGGGCTAGTGTCTGACACTAATATTAATTAAATCTAATTTAATTAGTAATTATTGAGTAACCCTTAATCAAGAAAGCCCGTCACCAAGGGGTGGCCGTCTAGCAACGGTACATGGCACTAGAGACTAGGTGAATGTCTGTGTGAACATTTAGGCTCTCGAGTCTATACGAGTACGATCCTTCCGTCTACTGTCTCCCGGACTTAGTCTAGGGCACGAAACTAGGTGTCGGTTCACATTTTGGACTAGGCATCTATGATTGATATTTGAAATCGTATTACACCAAGTTTCTCGACATAAGAACTTCTTTTTCCTATTCAATTGACGAATGTGGCCATAGGATTATAAAACGTGAACGCATCTCCAAATGCATAGGAGATACCTCTACCACATCTGACAGGGAATGGATCCTCTTCTTGGAACTCACCGTCCTTACTTCATGCTCTGACTGAACTGCACAAGGATTATGATGATTATGTCTGTGACACAATCACCTCTCGCACAGATCGAAGATATAGTCATCGTGTGCACTTGACTGCCGTGATTCCTCAAGTTTGAGGACTATTCCCATACTGTCGGAATCGGTAATTCAAGTCATACCGACCAAGCCTCCGAGGCTTCCATATGACGATCCTGCGAGTCAGTTCAGTTAATTCTACACCTACTCAATCAACCCACTAAGATTGCATAGACGCCCCACGTCTGTCATCGATGAAACACGATACTTACTAATTGAATGCGACTCTTAGTGAAAGTCTCCATAGGACCCTCGATGCTCAATCTGGAGAACGTTTCAGACTTAACCTTTTGGTCATTTGTTTCATGACCATCATCGAATGCATGGCCTAACTACACGGTTGTTGATTGGTCTATGGATTTTGTTGTGATGTTCAAGCAAATGCAAACCTACAGAATGGGCACAATAAAGTAAATGCTAAATAAGCTAACACTCATTTTATTCACTTCAAATAATATTACATAATATCAATTAATTAGCAGAATAGAATACATTCAGGCCAATCTAATTGGCTTTTTGGTCATCTATCCTAACAACAGTAGTGGTTGAGATGGTGATGTGTAGGTCCAACTCGAGGCTTGGGCCTCAAAACCAAGGCCAAGTACACGACCTTTGTTCTTGCCCAACTATTGCTAGCCATAGCTGCTGAATGGTCATCCCCACCAAGCCCTTTGATTAGGGCGGAATATCTTGACCATAGGCCATGGCTTGAGGCTGTTGATTCTCCAGTAGCTTATGCAATATCTCGGCAAAACAAACAAAACTATTAGTATTATTACAAAAAATTAAACAAATATAACATTATAAATAATTATTACTTAACGCCACTTCCGTTGCCCTCGAACTGCTCCAGCCCCCATCATTCTTCTTTTTGTAGCATCTAACAAATAGCTCTATCTGCTTCACAAGCTGACCAAGCTCTGCCTCCTATACAAGAAAAGAACAATTACCAAAAATTTATAAATTATTAATAAAAGCTTCAAATAAAAACTACTTACCATCCTCCTCTTGTGCATGCAGACAAAGGAAGATCCCCCGTGGTAGAAGTAAATGCCGCTGTGGGTTTGGATGACTGATTGGCCTTGTTCTTAGCAGATTCATCCTTTAAGTCCACACTAGCGCAATATAATTGCAGCTGGCGTCAGACCTCATTGGCCAGCCACACCAGTTTGTTCAGCTGACTCTTGAAGATGGTGAATTGCTTCTAGATGAACTTGCCCGCCCACATATGGAAAACCTAGAACATGGACTCATCGTCATAGTCCCACCAATACGACATCTGTAATATCATAGAAAAGAAAAAAATTATTAAAATACTAAAAAAATAAATTATACGATATATTAACTTTTTTTTAAAACCCTCTCAAAGTAGAATTGCTGGTGCTCTAGCGGCACTTTCCATAAATATCCCCCAGGGTGGGTATAGTGCCCTCCACCACTAAATTGATGCGCTCGTGAAATTTGCAATCTAACCTGAAATAACATGTTGCTTAATCATTTTAAAATAAAATAATATAAAAATAATATAATAAAAATAATAAATTAGCTCGCGTCATCGTGGCTGATATACTGGTGTGCTAATTGTGGGTGGATTGCTGATGGTGATGGTAGTGGTCCAGCCGACGGATGGGTGGGATTTGCCTCCTGGGGGGCAACTGTTCGGCCTCATCTGTTGCCGGTACAACAGAGGACTGACCAACCTTTTCTAGACCGAGGTGCAGTCTCTGAGGGGCCAGCCGTGTCAGGTAGTAGGGGTGGTCAGAGCACTGCTTCGCAACCTGGGAAGCATAACTTGCCAATGATGGAACCTGCAGGCCACGATTTCGACTTCGTGCACATCTTGGAGGAGGCGAACTACCACTAGACATGATCTATAAAATTATAGTAAATATTAAATTTTTAATTTTTTCAATTGATTTGATTAACAAATTTTTAATTATCATAATTTTTTCAAATTTGATAATTATTCTAATTCGCTAGATATTGTAACAATTATCTAATTATTATGTAAAGTATAGAATGAGCGAAAAAAAGTATACAATATATGGATTATATAATTAAAAATATAAAATATTTTTCATGAGATTGATATATCATGTTCACTATATGAAGTATATTTGAACATTCAAATTTATTAATATTACACAGATGTAATGTGATATCACCTCCGAAATTACATTCATTTCCGTAACGAACTCACATTTAACTCGATAAAACATATGATATAATCAATATCTTACACAAGAGAATAATACTTTATAAAAAACATGGTATAATATTTTGAAAAAATTGCATAATACCCCCTATGTTATGCTAAAATTGCACAAAATTTACCTGTGTTAAATAAATAGCCATAAAAGACCCTGTGAATTTTGAAATCCTGCAAAAAAGACCCCATCCGTCCAAAATCGACGGAAGGTGCTGTACACACGGTGGAAATGAGAGTAGGCGCTTTTTTTTGCCGTATTTCAAATTTTTTGGTAGTGCAATTGTCCAAGATGCCCTTCTCCTTCACTACATGTACAACTTAACATCCCCTTACATACTACACAAAAATACAATTTTAAATGAGCAAATTTTCAGTTTGTCCCTTTTATTTAATATATATAAAAATCATTTATAATATTATATATTATTGATTAAATTAAATTATTATTTAATTTAATATATTTTCATATTTATTTATAAAATATAGTAAATTAATATAA
>NC_026148.1:7107403-7152381 GCF_000512975.1 Sesamum indicum | reverse complement strand
TGTTCCCGCTACCTCGACCACCTCTACCTCGTCCTCTGCTTGTACCTGCCCGTTGTGAGTTTTCCCCCACAATGCTAAACTCTAAAGTCTAAGGTCTTTTAGAATTATCCCTCCATGTAGGACAGTCCCTGATAATGTGTCCTGATTGATGGAAACGATGACATACAATTGGTTGAACTCCCCAACATTCACCAGTATGTCTCCTACCGCAATTAGCACAAGAGGGAATAGATCTTCCACTGAACGATCTGGCTGGACCGGGTCTTGCTCCAGATCTACCCCAAGTAGGCCCGCCTCTACTAAAAAAACTGAAGAAGACCTGCTAGTCTAACCTACTCCTCGGCCTCTGAACCAACCCCTCTGCGAATCAGAACCCCTAAAGGAAACTGCACCACGTTATCCCGCTATAAGATTCAGGTTACCTGTCAATTTCTTTCGTTTAGCTTCAGTAGAACTCCTTTCAATTGACGTCTCTTCTGCCCTTAGTGCCGCTTCCAGCAGTGCACCATAACTTGGAGGTTTGATTGCTATTTTCTCCCGAATCTCAAGTCTCAACCCCCTTTCAAATCTGTCTCTTCTCAATTCATCGGTACTCACTTCTTCTAGGGCATATTTTGACAATCTCACAAATTATAGTTCATATTCAGCAACAGATAACTCATTCTGCTTTAATTCAAGGAACTCAACTTTCTTACGGTTTCTGTAGACCGGCGGAGTATATTTGTCAGCAAATTCTTTCAAAAAGTCATTCCATGTTAAAGTAACAGGTCGATTCTTGCTGTTTTCCACCAGTCTAAGGCATCTTTCTCCAGTAAGGACACTTCATACCTCAACTTTTGCTCAGAAGTACACTCGATTCTGTCCAACACCCTTTCCGTATTTCTCAGTCATTCTTCTGCTTCAGCAGGGTCAGTTGTACCGACAAATACCTTCGCCCCCTGTCTCCTCACTATTTCGTAATTCTTGTCAATAACTGCATCATGTGGCTGTGATGGTAGCGGTGGAGCCATCCTCTGCATCATTTCCATAAACTATTGCATAAAATAGTTTATTTCTGATTGTGGGGCATTTCTATTTTGGGGTTCTAACCCCTGATGTTCTGATGCAGAATCATGACCCTGTACAGACTATAATGACTCAGTTGGGCCAGCAGCGTTTTTCCTTGACTCTTCCATCCTATATGAAATGCACACATGTGAGTAGTTTCCTAGTATATACATCTTACGTATAATATTATATTTCATCTATTATCCTTAGGGAATCTAATCCCTACTCTGATACCACCTAATGTAGCACCCCCTTTGCTACAAGGTCATAACAGTCATACTTATAGTAATTCCTTGTATTTGTATATAAATGCACATAATTATCTAATCAATATGCATACGTAATCACAACTTTATAACGATATAGTCAACCCACAACATCACACATATACAAATCAAACACCACAGTTGATCTCTACGCCTATGTTCTCTTTATACAAACAAAATAAGATTTGTACTCTAGCTGACAAAGAGGAGAAAACAGCATACTGGCCCGACCTGCCTGAGTATAGCGCGTAGACCTATTCTTCAACAGTCAGACACCTCAAAGTCTACTCCTGAAAGAAAATATCAACAGAGGGATGAGCCTGCCACTCAATAAGTAAATAATCAGCCCTATCTATATATGTATATCAAACACAGCCCAAATAGGACAAGTAGGCAACATGCATGGATTACAGTGAATTTAATTCCAACATAATCAATTGTAGTACACCACATAGCTATCTCACAAATAAATAATCAATTAAGCTTTATTTTTCCTAGTTTGCTTACCAGAAGGTGATATCGTGTTTTTTTCCGTCAACTCAATCTCACCGTTATATAAATTTAAGTGAATCCCCTTGACAGTCGGCTCATCAATCTTATTTCGCATCATAGCTCTTTCAATTTGCATCATAGCTCTTTTATTTCGCATCATAGCTCTTTTCACATCACTTTGCATCATAGCTCTTTTATTTCGCATCATAGCTCTTTTCACATCACATCTTTTTCATATCGCATCAAAGTTATTTTCATTTCATTTCTTTCTCATAACGCATCAAAGCTCTTTTAATTTCATTTCGTCTTATAGGCTTTTCAACACATCAAGGGGTATTCACACCACAATTATATTCAATTTCCACCACTCCCTCCTTTCCACATATCACCATTCTTGTAAGCAACTAGTAACGTAGAACAATATATCAACATATTCTCATTCCAAACATCCACAACACATCAAACAACAAACATAATATTTCAACACACTTCCTCATTTTACGTACATAATATCGTCAATCAAATCAAATCATTCACCACTCATACATTTTCAGATAAATCAATATCAGCATGAACCACAAATTCATATAACAGTAAAACAATATCAGCATGAACCACAAATTCATATAATAGTTAAACAATATCAGCATGAACCACAAATTCATATAACAGTAAAACTACAAATAAAAAGGGGACATATATAGATAATACTAATTATTTACTTACCTCGACCTTACAACGCCTTTATCTATTCAATAGATAGATTCGGTCTTTTCACTTTACCCTCATATCCTATAATGAGTTATACCACATACAGTTAATATATCGAGAATATCGTAACTTCTTTTAAATATAATATTAAATATTATTCGTACAATTTCTAATAATTCTTCAATATTCCATTTCTATCCAAGTACAAATCTTCATTTTTCCTCTTTATTAACATACCATTTATTAAATATAATTTTCGAAATATTTCTATGAATTTTCTATCAATTTCTCGCTATTATATAATTTAAATTAAATAACAATACGTAGAATTGCGTATTTGGTTAACAATTCCGATGAAATTGTATAAATTGGCTATAGCAACATTCAAATCTAATAAATTTAATAATCTAATTAACCAACGATATCATTTTTATATTCGATTTGATATTTAATTCGACACTATTTTAAATAGCCAAATTCGTAAAATATTCCAATTAAATAGTATATCGCTTAGTATAAACAACATTTAATAAACGGACTAATTAAATAATATAATTATATAAATTAATAAAAATTAAAATTACAACCTTTCGTACCTCTGTTTCCTTTTTCTTTTTCCACAAAAAATGTGTGTGTATTGTGTGCAATGTATATGTGTGTGAATGTATGTGTACAAGGAACAACAACAAAAAGAAAGAAAAGAAAGAGAAAGAAAGAGAGAGTGAGGCGGTGGGGTGGTGGCCCCACCTCCCACTCTCAACTCTCTCTCTCCTACTATATGTATATATATATACATATTATTTTTATATATATAATATTATTATTATTTTATTTATTTAATTAAACTTTTCTAAAAATATCATTTACGTCCTTCCTAATTTTCTTAATTAATATAAATTATTCCAAAATATTATAACGAACTCCTATTTAATTCATTCAAGTGTTATTATATTCCAATTATGACCCATAATTTATTAGCTAATTAACTAAATTTCATGAAAATTTACCAATTAATCCTACAATTATGTAGTATAATATTTGGGGCGTCACAGGGCTAGTCCTTATTATTTAATAAGTTGGATCTTATTAATTAATAAAGACAAGCTGGAGTTATGTATTTAATTAGATTGAATACAAGTTGGGCTCAATTAAATAGAATTGTATTAAAATTAAATTTAAATAAAGAAATCATTGGGCTTTTATTTTTACTTAGTAAAACTCATGGAAGCCCTTTTGAGCCTATGGGAAAAATTCCATGGAAGGAAATAAATGGCTAGCAAATTGCAATTTTGGAAAGTGCAATTTTTAGTCATTGTTGGGGATCTCTTTACTTGAAATAAAGAGAAATATATATTGTAGATAGAAAAAAAATGTATTTAGACACATTCTTAACTATCAATACAAGATATATATATATATGTCACATAATTATTTAAAAAAATAATTATCACATTATTAAACAACAAAAAAAAAATTCCCTCCTTCCTAGCACCTCTGGGCCGCCCCCTCTCTTGTGCACTTGGAGTGATTTTTCTCTTGTTATCTTCTAGTAAAGAAAACATAGAGATTCTGATTCCAGTGTGGTGTGGACAAATTAGAGAATTCCTACATTTGAACCTCAAGTGAAGAACATTTCAACCAACGTTAGAAAACGAAGGTATCATAAACCTTCTTTATTTTTCGATTTATGTAATTTTCACCTTAACCCTATGTTTGTTTATTTTATTATACATCAAACACCCGAGAACTTCAAGGGTACACTCCTTGGGTTCATTATTTTCTATGCTTTAATTTTATTATTATGCGTTTTTATTTACCGATTTTGCTAGCACGTTTCTGGGTTGTACCACGTGATCATTCACCCCCATGTCAGATTATATGTGTTGGAATAAGGGGAATATCTCCTTTCCGGTGGTCCAAAAAATTCTTATATGACATTAGCATGCTCCGTGGGTTCTTAAAGCATAGGGCAATCAATCGGTGGGGTGCCCCATGGAAGTGCATGTTATGGCTAGTGAAAAGACTAGAAAACTTAAAGAATAAGTAAAATTTTAATCCATAATTTAAATGCACATTTGTTTTGGTGAGTTTATCACACAAAAAAATGTATAAAAACCTAACAGAGGTTAATAGAATATTCTAGTTGGACAGGCGTCAAAATCGTGAAAGAAAAAATATTTATAATTAAGCCAAAACTCAAGGGAGTTTGTTGCAATTTACGCGTATTGAAGAGACTAGAAGATCTTAAATAAAGATATGTTGAGCTCACAGTTTTTTGGATAACTTAAAAAATCCTAAATACTTTATTTTGAAATTCTATTAGCACTTTAGAAACAAAATTACCAAAAAAATTTATATAACTTATGCTTTCTGAAACATTTTAAAAATATTTTGAAAAGCTTATAAGCTCAACCAAACCCTCTTATATGCATCATTTTGTATTGAGTTTTAGGGATAATTACACTTCACTTCCCTAAAGTTTAATATAATTACACATAGATCTCGTATGGTTGGAAAATTACATGAAGCAAGCTGAGATTTGCTTTGTCTAATATATAAGTCTCTCAGTTAGTCAAAATTCACTGAATTTGTTGATATTAACAAAAAAAACTAAATAAAAATTGATATCTACACTCGGTTAATTTATTACTAACTTATTGCATGTCAAACAATTTTCTTCAAACTACGCTACCCTTATAATAGCGAAAATATACCTCCTCACATGCATTAATGCATAAAGACGTACGAGGGTAATTTGGATATAAAAAATTTATTTGTCCTACAATAAATCAATAATAAGTCAATTGTGATTAAATATTTTTTTTTTTTTGTTAATATCAACAAATTTAATAATTTTAATTAACTGAAGGACTTATTTATTAAATCAAAGCAACTATTAAAGGTGCCAGAGTGTAATTTTTCAAATTGCAGAGAATCTACATATAATTATATTAAACCTTAGAGGAAGAGGGTGTAATTATCACTTGTTTTTAATGGATGCTGGAGACGACCTAGCTACTTTAATGGTGAATTGAATTTTGTTTTTTTTTTTTGGCAAATTTTGTTGCATTTCTTTTTTGGGAAAGGTAAATTTCATAAATGGAAAAAAGAGGTATAATATAACAGTGCTCGTATGATATGTTATCCCTCGACAGATCAAAGGATACGCCATAATCTATAAAGTGCACTAGAGCTAATAGAGCTAGGAAGATTTTTGCTAAGAATCCATAGTCTGACGTCCTCTATGATTAAGCTAGCTAACGTAGCCGGCGACCTCGAAATATACTCAAACCGTCTCATGTTGCGTTTCCTCCAAATATGGTAAACGCATGCCCCAAGTATACATTTTTTATTACATTTCATAGATACATCTCTCATGTATAGAATCCTAAAAATAAAATTTATAACATACTCTTTATACACGTAGCATGTAAATATGAAATAAAAAATAAAATGCAACATAATTTGTATTAGAAAATCCAATCCGCTTAAACAGTGCTGCTAGACAACATTTATTACAGCCACAGGGTCCTGATTGGAGAGGATGGCCAAATATTTATTAGCCAAATGTACTGCAGTGGTAGTTTGAACTCAAACACTGCAGCATCAGTCAGGCCTCGTCATATAAGGCAGTGCATTACCAACATCTAGAAAACAATTATGTACAAAGCTTGGAAATAGTACAAATTATGGATATCACTCAACTATTTTGTTTGGGGTCCAGTGTGTCTCATGCCGAGGGAATCAGAGGTGTTAAGTTATGAAGCACTTGGGATAAGTGAAGGTAAACCATTTTGTACAAAATTCTACACCCAAGTTTAACCTGTAGTTCTTGTTTGTTTGCTACTGTATAACACTGACATTTTTAGACAAGATACGCGTTCTTCATAGCATTGAGAAAGTGTCAACTGATTTTCATCCCTAACTACATATTTCTCCCAAGAACAGCAAGAACGTGACAGCACGGCCGAAAAATACTGTCCAGGCAGCCACAAAAGTGATATTAATCATGTTGAAACTGTTGTAACCTGCCACATCTCATGTAACAGTCACACTTCAATTTCATTAACTCAATGCAGAATCTGTTGTTCTCCTCACCTTATCCAGCTCTCCAAGGAAAATAGCCTCAACTTCTCCTCGAAGATTTTCCATATCCTGAGCATATTCTTTGAATTTATCGTCAACAATCAATTGCTGCAACTGTTCCCTCATCCTCTGCAGTGCTAAATCCAGTCCACAGACTTCCTTGAAGACAAGAGCATCAGTAGATCTCAGCAACAACAGTTTCTTAACTGCATATAGAGCCTGCAGAACTTAAACAAGCATACATGAGGAAGGGTACATAATATAGAATTCAAAACTGAAACATGGTTAGGCCTATGAAGAAACACGTCATCAACTACCAATACAAAAAAATTTGGAATCCAAATGGTGATTCAATAATCAAGTTCTCAGGGTTAACAACAATCAAAGACCTTCTCCTGGAGATCAAGGTCTGCTGATGCCATTAGATCAACCACGGATTTTAACAACAAATGATTGCTGAAGAAAGGCGGTTCTTTGCTTTTTCTGCTGTCCAATTGGCACTCAACCAGATCAGCCAAAAGAAACACAGACTTCCGGCGTAATCTGATATCACTGCTTGAGTTACTTAGAATGTTCTGTGAGACAATACAAAAACAACAATTAGAGCTGATAAATACGCATCACACGTGCTATATTACTCTTCAGTATTCAACCAATCACCTGAAGCATCATGTCTCCAGCTTCCATATAGAATAACTCTTGGCCCTCCAGATTATTTCTAATCAAGGCTGAAATAGCATATAACGCTTTTGTGGCTTCTTCAACGTAATTGGAACGTGCCATATCCATTAACTTGGCCAGTGTCCCAAGCTCCAAAATCTGAATAATACCAAATTTTAGATAGCAGTTGAGTCATGTGACTCTTCATCCAGAAACTATTACTCAGATTCTGAAGTGCAATGCGGAAAGCACAAGAACACTTTTGACATTTATTAAAAAAGCTAAGACATACCTGGTTCTGAACAAAAGGATTATTTTGGCTGGCTTTGCCAAGTATCCATGCAGAAATAGTTCTTATCTCTGGGTCTACATTGTCGAGTTCCCTTATGACAGCAGTGAGGCCCCCAAGTTTGTGCAGATCTGACAATAAAACAGAACAATGTCTATTTTGTGACACTGAAGATATACCAATTATAACACAGCAATTGCACCATTAAGAGTGCAGCAAATTTATGCCCAAAGGATTAGACAATTATGCTTTTCTTTTCCTTTTACTTCTAAAAGCAAACAAAAATTAAAACAAAAGAGAAAGCAAAAATGTGGTACTTGGTTCCCACAGATTCAGATGTTGCTTTCATTGTCAAATAGAAATCGTATAATGTGATCCCATTTTCACTCAAGTGGTACCCACTAAGCTATGGTACAAATGCAATGCCTACACAAGCAACACAAATCTTGCATCTCCCAAACATGAACTATTTGTTGTGTGGTGCTCTTATTGCAAATATTAATAATATCTGACTATACTAACTCCCTAATTGTGCCTTCATCCAAGTTTATCGCACCCACTATCCAGAATATGGGCCTAAATCTAAAAAAATATGAACTTCTAATGAGGAATCCCAATTCATCAGGTTTCTTATTTCCTAAAAGAGAAATTTTCCTCCCAAGAACCACCTCTTACATTAGGCTCCATTTGGTTTGATGAGAGGAAAGGGGAAATGAAAAGAGGAGTGTGAGAACCTGATTTATACAGGGGATGTATAACACTCTCTTGTTCCTTATAGTGAAAGAAATCTCAAATCATTCGCCTTATATGGTAGAATTAAATGATTATTTTGTGGTTTTACAAATTCATTTTCTCACATACTAATTCATGAATAAATTACTATTGAATAATTCAAGTTACTCATAACGGACTCATAAATTGATCACTTCAAAGCACTTCAACAATAGTAAGCAAAAAGCGAGTGTAAAAATGGAACTGTTTCTTCTCGTGCTATGTACGATGGCATGAAGAAGGATATGCTACAGATACTATTAACAGGACCAAGGGATAAGTAGGAAGATAAATAAAATAAAAAAAGTTGGAAAGCAATTGTATTTATGGACAATATGATGATAAAAATCAAAATGAGAAATTCTTCTATCCTTCGAGCTATTTTTACTTTTCTATCCAATTTCGGAGTAGAAATAAACAGATTTCAAAGGAATTTTCATCTAATCCTGTTTCGCTTCCCTTCTTTTATTCTTCAATCCAGAAATGATTTTTCTTATACTTCCATTTCCTTTTACATTCACCTTTTAACTTAACGTCTTAACCCATATAGCTCTTAAGTATCACTTTGACACCATAGCACCCACCACCAACAACTCTCAATCAGTACTTTTCAAAATCTTGCAAAGATAACGAAAATTTTTTCAACTCTCATCTAAAATTCCAACAGAGTCAAATAAGAAGTGTAATTTTGGAAGAAACGAATTTCCCAAGTTCATTTTTAATTTCTCACAATTCAGTGAAAAATATTTCTCGTAACTTCAGAAAAACTATAATTGCAGTTTACCTAAATAAACCAAGTTTTGCATAAGAAATAAAATTTACCCATAATAAATTTGTTGTCACCGCACCCATAATACTTTTTATCTATCTTATTCCTTCTCCTTTCTCCCCCTTGTTTGCCATTTTTAAAGTGATCTGAATTTTGCATGTCATGTTCTTCCTGCACAGCAGAAACCTCATAGTTCCTCTTTTCTTCTCCTTTTTCCACATTTCTTATTGTTCACTTTCCCATAATCTGTGGGTAGAATTTTAATTAGTACTACTTCTAAATCTATTCCAACTCTGCACAGATATACTGATACCAGTTTAGGGTTTTTACATCTCTGCAGTTCTTTTTATGCCCATGTAAAATTCTAGCTACTTCTAATATTTAGGATCCAGGAATTGCTAGATACTGTCAGATTGATTATCAATACATATTAGCTTACAAGGTTATTGCTGTATTCACAAAAAAAGTTAAGACATGGGTCAAAGAGTAAAAGATTGTAACTATTCATAGTCTTATAATCCACTTAATATCTCATTAGGTTTCCTGATGTTGCATTAATTCTTCACTACAATTATGAAAATCAGTAGTTAGATATAGCTTAGCCAAAAACAGCCTTCAACGACTTCTTCACTTTATCAGCTTCTCCTTCATAATTAAATGTATCAAAGAATTCTTAAACTCAAAATTCACAAAAATTTGAATTTTACCCTTATCCTTTTTTCCAGACAAGGGGTATGCTCTCTTTAAATTTACTTTACTGGTAGAGGCAAGAAATGCCAAGTCTTTGGCTGGAGGCTGTAAACTACACATACCATTCGCATTGTCTATTGGCTCAACAAGTATCAATAGCTCCTCAAGTGCACGACGGCGATCCTCCAAAGGTACAGACAAGTTATTCAAATCATCTATTGCAATTTTCATCAATTTTGCATCTGATGGTGTATTTAATTTTTCCATTAGTTCCTGTGCCAGCATGCAAAAGGCAACAGTATCAGATACGCAGAAATAGACACAGAACATAGAAATGGTTTTACCTTTAATTTAACATAAAAGAAACTCATTATTAAGTTCGGAAATGACACAGCAGCTGCGTATTGATTCATGATGGTTTGAAACTTCCACCAGATCAGTAGGTTGTAGATGATGCAAAATTTATTACAACATGTTGCTAATAAGCAGGATCAAACAGCAGTGGCACAAATTAATAAGCATTTTATCGACCCCTTATCCTCTAGCATATACAAAAGCTTTTATGTAAAATGGATAAAGTAGATATCAAAAATGTTATATCCATAACAACATTAGTAAAACCCAGCAGCAAAACTGAAGCCACAATTGGAGAGGAAGTTCTGGGAGGACCTACTGGTATCCCTTCCCTAAAAACCTCATGGAAGGATGCTAGCAGAACCCATCAGAGTTCAATAAAGAAAATTGAAGCTCATTAGGATCTTTATTTGACAAAGGCTTTAACATGAAAATAAGCATATTGATCTGATGTTGTAATATACACTGAGAAAAGCAGAAGCCTGCTAGTAGTAGTAACCATAATACAATTTTGTAATTCAATAACACAAAAGTAACTCGTTCTTTTAGGATCTTAATTTCACAAACTATATACATTACCTTTATTTCCATCTGACGTTGCTTCAGGTCCTCAGGAGACAAGTGCTGGATGTCTAATGTAGCTTCCTTTAACTTTGCTGGATCTGAATGGCCTGCATCAATTTGGAAGGACCAATTTTTAAAAAAGAATAAAGAGGGCCAAAAGTTTGACTAGAATAATAATCTGTTTCATATTCCAACATTCCAAATAGACTTCATGATTGCCTCAAACGTTAAGATTATTGGTTATTTTCATTTTCTTGGTCCATTAGCAACAGCCTCTCAATTTGCATTTAACTGGAACCTCAGAAATAGTCCATTCAGGTTTTAGTACAGGCGCACACAGTCAACGAGCTATAGCAGAACACCATTTGTAATCTGCTGCAGTCAATTTAACCTAGCACCGAAATGATCCTAGGTTCATGACATAGATGGCGTAAATGAAGGACAGTTTTTTGGCTGTCTTCAAGATAACAATTCTTGGAACCCAGCAATCAGAAAATGATCAGCCAGACCAAAGCACACAGAAAGTTAACAACCATCAACACATTCACCACGAGCTGAACAGAAAGTTATGGAAAGCATGTCAATGGGGCACTTGTACGTGCGCTTTACATTCTTTTGAACTTTTATCTTAGTAATTAAACACATACAAAGGCATGAACTCTCGTATAAGCAAAAGGACCTTGAATAGAAAAGGAGTCGAGCATCCCAACTAGGTTTAATCTTATAAGAATTGACCCTGAGCTGCCACAAAGTAGCTTATCTGGAATAATCAACCTAGAACAACTAATTTTGCTGAACATCAGAACTAAAAGCTTTATTTCTATTTCCTAGACTGAATTTTGCAAGATTGTAACAAACCCACACCTCAGAACCTCAGAGAAGAGCTGCGGCATAGGTGTAAAACAAATAAGAAGAACAAAGTTGAAACGAACTCAATATCAATATAAAAAGCAGAAGCAGAAGCAGAAATGGAGATGGAGGAAATACCAATAGCCCACTGTAACATCCCATCCAGGGAAGAGAAGCCGCCATCCAAATGCCGTTCCTCCTCATGGACTGTAGGGTCACTCAAATCATCATTGGCTTCGGGTTTCCATCTCAAGAGATCTCCTTCCTCTTTTGCAGTGGACCAAAACAGTCCTACCGACGACGACTTATTCACGCGTTCTGTACGAGCAATCCCCATTAACAGCAACACCAACAACGCCGCCACTGTCGTCGAGATTGACATGGATATCCCCATCTCTGCTTATCTTTTTTGTTCAATTACAATGATCAAGAAGGGACGGCTAGCCTTCTGGGTAGTATTATTCTGAAGATAGTGATACGTCTCCTCCTCCTCCCACTCCCAGTCGTCGTTTGTGCTAATCTCTTGATTCAGACATGTCAAATCTGGAATCTGCTGCTTTTCAAATTACTGATTGTTTTTGGTGGGATGAAGTGATACAAATACTAGAGACAGAAGGTACTAGACGACGGAGGACTGGGCCTAGTGACAGTTTTGTTCTTCTCCACAGTTCATAAACAAGGTGGGTTTGGATCAGTGGTTAGGGCTCGCACCGATTTTTCTGGACTCGTAAATTGATAAAACTATGTGATATACACTAGAAAACACTTTTTATGCAAGGCTGACTCGAAATCAGAACGGAAAAATTTTAAAAAAAGAAAAATCTATTACTACTAAGACAGGTTATGAACAGTTTTTGGTTTATTATTTTTATTTTTTTATTCTTTTTCTACATTTACATGAAGCGGGGCCGTTTCGTAGTTCGCTCTTTTGAAGCGCGGTCATTTCAATTCTTTCGCGTTTAATAACGATAGTTGTCTACCACAGCATCAATTTTGGTCCAATGTATTAGTTCTTTTTTCCCTTGACTGCAAACGAAACAACAACGTTTTCAGCCTCATTGATTTGAAGCACGATTGTTTTCCTTACTTGGCCCTTGTGGCAATAGCCACTTGCTACAATACCGCTTTTCGTCCAACGCTATATAGTTTTTTCCACCTGAGTGTAAAAAAAACAAAGACGTTTTGAGCTTCTTTAGTTTGAAGCTCAATCGTTTTGCTTGTGGCGATATGTATCGGTTACAGTGAGTTTTTGTCCAAGAAAAATAATTTCTCTGTATACACATGTATGTCCTCTTTGCTCTCTTGTGTCAAAGGAACTCTAGTGCACTACGTTTTGGTCGATGGACGACGTGATAGTTGGTGCTTGTTTTTCGGACTATTATCGATTTCAACTCAAATTTGGTATATGTTTTCTCTCATTCATAATTATGTGTTGTTCCTGTTGTTGCTAGGCAGAGAGACAAAAATGGAATCCAAGAGAAAATTATTTCGGCGGATGTCTACATTGTATTGGTTCGGTGTTCGGTTGCAGTTGGGTTTAGTTTTCAGGTCTCATCGAAGGTTGACTTTGAGTTCTTTTAGGTGTACTTTTAAAACACCGGATAGATGCAAAATGATGGTGTTCTCATTGGTTTTCAGGCGAGATGCTTGTGATTGACAGGTAGTTTATGGGTCGCGGTGAAGTTTACGTGGCCATGATATGTTTCCATGGGGGGACAACGTAAACCATCCGCACTTGCTTGATGTATAGATGGAATGTATGTCCGGCTAATGTCAAAGTTTTTAAAGAAAAATTGGTGAGACATGAATAGAACACATTGTTCAAACGTGGCTATAAATCATAGTTGGTACTTGTTTTGCATATTGTTTATCCATTTCAAATCAAATTTGATGTCTATTTCCTCTCCTTCTTATTCTTGAGTTGTTCCTGTCGTTATGGAAGACGGAATTCTTTCGGTGGAGGCTTGATTGTAGTAGTTCACTATTTGGTTGCGGGTGGATTTAGTTTTAGGCACTCTCCAAGGTTGTTTGAGTTCTTTTAGGTGCATTTTTAAAAATGTTAGAGCGGTGCAAAATGGTGTTGTTGTGTTCAATTTTCAGGTTGGGTGCTTGTAATTGATTGGTCGTTTACAGGTGTCTTAAGTTTTCGTCACCAGTACATGTTTCCAGTGCAAGACAACATAAACAATCAAAGATTGTCTTCAGTTTTTTAGGTGCACTTTTAAAACAATGGATTCATGCAAAGGGAGTTGTTGTGTTCGGTTTTTAGACAAGCTGCTTGTCACTAATTGGTCATTTACAGGTGCGGGAAGTTTACATAGTCGATACATGTTTTCAATGTAGGACGACATAAACAATTGGCGATCGCTTGATGTATAGATACACTGTACGTCCGGCAATCATCAAACTTTTGAAATGAAAATTGATAACAGACGAAGCAAAACAGAATCTCTTTACAGTCTCATAAGCAGGAGACAAGGCTAGAACACTCCTACCCTAGATGTTATGTTCGTTTATGGGTGTCTTTTGGGGGTTTTATTATTTAGTAGTTGTACACGGGCACAAAAGCGAAGTATGGTATGATCGACGAGTTTGTGTGTAGAAACATTGCCGTGGTTCGTTGGTTTGGGCATGATTGAGTTCGAATCGGTTTGCTATGTTGAATCGTATGCTCATTGAATTTGTATACAAGCGCGTTGTTGAGATGATTGTTCATCGATTTGTCAGCTGTTTTACTATGAGCTTTTGTAAATTGTAGGATTAGGATAGCGCTACAGCTGTAGGACAACATACATATACTTGATGTTATGCATTGTTGTCTGCAGTAATTTAGGAGGTAATTTTTTGTTATTAGTTGTTTAGATTGCATCATGGGTTTATATTCAAAATTGAAGGTGTTCCTTAAATGCATAAACTCCCATTGTGGAGGGATTTTGCAAGACATCTATTTGAAATTATAGGGGCATCATCCACAATGTCTTGATGACTTTGTTAATGCTAATAATTCATTATAACGCGTTCTTTGTAGATGATACATCTTCGCTTTTAATGACTGCATCAGAGAGTAGCGTTTGGGAATTCGGAGGCGGCCACACGAAGTGTTGGTGAACCTCCAAACTCTAATTAGAGGAATTCGGTGTGCAATTGCTTAAGTTCACTGAGAGGATTATTTCAAAATGAAAAAAATTGGGTGATTGTTATTTAGCTATTGGTGGTTTATCGTTTAGGTGAAGAAGTCACTGTTCGTAAAACTGCAAGCAGCCATGGTGATTTTATTCAACATTATGTATTTATATTATATTTATTTATTTACTAAAGAGTAACTTTCTACTTAAAGTTACTCATTAAGTTTGAATAATGGTAAACAAAGGGCTTTCCGTCCACTTTCTACTTAAAGTTACTCATTAAGTTTGAACGTGGCTTGAAAATTTAATATTTACACATACTTTGTTAATTTGTATACCCTTTATTTTTGTGGTCCAAACATATACCTCGAGTTGGATCATTTTAATGTGATCAACTGCAATAAATTCAACTAAGTTTTTTCAAATAAAGTACCTAACAAATTAGGAGGGGGAATTGTGCTTGCACTGTGAATATATTTCTTTCTACCATACTATCTATCTCTTTATGAACCTATTTGATTCGGGTCGAATAATGCGATCTCTACTAAGAATGCTGATTCGTCCAAGAACAGATTTTGGGTTCCCTGAGAATGAAACAAGAACCGTGAGCTCGTCGGGCACGTCCCCGACAATGACCCTCCGACGCTCAAGTTAGGTTGATCGAGAGAAAAGTGTTCTATCTCAAAGTTCGATCTCAATAAATGCGTAAAAGGTACCTTTAATGTCGGCATCTCGGGTCTATATATAGGGCTCAGCAGGATAGCATTGACCAGCCACGTGGTCTCATCCTACTGACCCGCGTCTATGATCAAACTGCTGTGATTGTCCGGGTTTTCAAAGGCAAATGGATCCAGGTCGGGTCACGTACGACCCGGCCCAAAGAAAAGACGCGGATCCTTGCTTAAATGGCAGAAATGCCCTTAATGAAGGGCTTTTTTGGTATTTCCATAGAATTCCTCATTAATCCCACATCATTACTCCAGCACTTATCGAAAAGTGAGGGTATCACTTTGGGAGAAGTTTTACCGGTTGCGTCTGTTGATGGTCTTTTCCAGACACCGGATTGCACCTTTTTCAGGTCGCATGTGTTGATGGTCTTTTTCAGACACCGAGGTCGCGCCTTCTTCAGGTCGCGTATTTGATGCCTCTTTTTCAAATGGCATGACGAATGCATCTTTTTCAGATCACATGTGTTGATGGTCTTTTTCAGACACCGGGTCGCGCTTTTTTCAGGTCGCGTGTTTGTTGATGGTCTTTTTCAGACACCTGATCGCGCCTTTTCCAGGTCGCGTGTTTGTTGATGGTCTTTTTCAGACACCGGGTCGTGCCTTTTTCAGGTCGCGTGGTTGATGATCTTTTGCAGACATAGATCGCGCATTTTGCAGGTCGCGTAGTTGACGGTCTTTTGCAGACACAAGGGATCGCGCCTTTTTCAGGTCGCGTGTTTGTTGGTCTTTTTCAGACACCGGGTCGCGCCTTTTTCAGGTCGCGTGTTTGTTGATGGTCTTTTTTAAATACCGGGTCGTGCCTTTTTTAGGTCGTGTGTTTGTTGATGGTCTTTTTCAGACACCTGATCGCGCCTTCTCCAGGTCACGTGTTTGTTGATGGTCTTTTTCAGACACCTGATCGCGCCTTTTCTAGGTCGCGTGTTTGTTGATGGTCTTTTTCAGACACTGGGTCGCGCCTTTTTCAGGTCACGTGTTTGTTGATGGTCTTTTTCAGATACCGGGTCGCGCTTTTTTCAGGTCGCATGTTTGTTGATGGTCTTTTTCAGACACCTGATCGCGCCTTCTCCAGGTCGCGTGTTTGTTGATGGTCTTTTTCAGACACCTGATCGCGACTTTTCTAGGTCGCGTGTTTGTTGATGGTCTCTTTCAGACATCGGGCCGCGCCTTTTTCAGGTCGCGTGTTTGTTGATGGTATTTTTCAGACACCTGATCGCGCCTTCTCCAGGTCGTGTGTTTGTTGATGGTCTTTTTCAAACACCGGGTCACGCCTTTTCCAGGTCGCGTGGTTGATGGTATGCAGACACACGGGGTCGCGCCTTTTGCAGGTCGCGTGTTTGTTGATGGTCTTTTTCAAATACTGGGTCGCGCCTTTTCCAGGTCGCGTGGTTGATGGTCTTTTGCAGACACACGGGGTCGCGCCTTTTGCAGGTTGCGTAGTTGACGGTCTTTTGCAGACACAAGGGGAAAGCTATCTATTTCACACGCACATTTATAGATGCAAATACTCCCAAATATGGTAATTATACACATGATCCATAATTCGTAATTGTAAGTACCATAATATTATTCCTGCAAAAGCTAAAATCCGCTATGAAAATAATAGAGGTACATGCATACCCTATCCTCCGAGTTGTTGCCCTCACTGAAAGCGTCATTCTCCCTTTATTCTGTCTAGCTCTTATTTCTTTCTGCTCGATGTCCTGGTTCACGATCTGCTCAAAGATCTTCTCGATCTGCTTGGGGATATTCTATCTCGATGTCCTTTCCATTCTCTATCCTTGATCGCATTCATTTCCTCCTCGTTGATATACTTGTGGGCTAAGAGCATCAATTGTTCTATATCACCGGGAGGATCTCTAGCTAACGTCACGATCTGCTCAAAGAGGTTCACGATCTGCTTGGGGATATTCTATCTCGATGTCCTTTCCACTCTCTGTCCTTGATCGCATTCATTTCCTCCTCGTTGATATACTTGTGGGCTAAGAGCATCAATTGTTCTATATCACCGGGAGGATCTCTAGCTAACGCCGATGCGAATGGTCCTTTCTTTAACCCGTGTACTAATATGCTCGTCATCATATTGATCCGCAGATCCTGCACCTCCAATGTCTCGTTATTGAATCTACCCATAAAATTTTTAAGAGATTCATCACTTCCTTGCCGGATCGCGAACAAGTGGGTCGCTGATCTTTTTGATTTTCCTTTGCTGGCGAAGTGGTACGCGAACCTATGTATCAATTGCTCATACGATTCGATGGTCCCACTTGGCAAGCTGGTGAACCACTCTTGTGCCTTCCCTGTCAAAGTAGTCAGAAACAACTTTGCGTTAGTAGAATCCGTTTGCCTATATAGATTCATTACCATTTCGAACGCAGTGATATGCTCACGTGGATCCTTCGACCCATCGTATTTGGGCAGGTCGGGTAATCGAAAGTTTGAACCAACAACTTCGGATAGAATTTCGTTAGTGAAGGGCGAGTTCATATTTCGCCTCACCAAGTCGCTTCGCTTCTTCAGGTCGTCTAGCAGTTGCTTCAATTTTTCTATCTGCCTGCCTACATTTTCCACTTCTATTCGCGAAATCACGGGTTCTCTTCTCTTTGATCGGGTATGACTACTGGATCCCGCATCTAATGAGATCGGTTTTTTAGTCCTGCGCTCTGGCTCGCCATGCACCCGCGACTATCTTTGGGGTTCGGTGTTCTCGAACAATTGCCTTTTTGCAGTTTCTTTGGCTATTGGGGTCGCAGTCCTTCTCTCGTACTCCACAATGGCATTCTGACTCGCTTCTTCTATCATTCTTTGGAGCTCCTCTTTCGTTATTTAGATTGTCGTTCCTCCTTTTCTTGGTGTATCTTCTTCCCCGGCGTTCCTTCTCGATGAACCTTCCATGATGTAATTCTCAGATGTTCCCACAGACGGCGCCAACTGATCCCGGTCAAATTTAGCGATCTCTTGAGACGATCTCACTGCAGATGGTCTAACTCTTTTGAACCAGATTTTGGGTCCCCTGAGAATAAAACACGAACCGTGAGCTCGTCGAGCACGTCCCCGACAATGACCCTCCGACGCTCAAGTTAGGTTGATCGAGAGAAATGTATGCGATCT
This sequence comes from Sesamum indicum, assembly GCF_000512975.1. Lineage (NCBI taxonomy): Eukaryota > Viridiplantae > Streptophyta > Magnoliopsida > Lamiales > Pedaliaceae > Sesamum > Sesamum indicum. The sequence continues at coordinate 7,133,872 of NC_026148.1, read as the reverse complement.
CAAAGTTCGAGCTCAATTAATGCATAACAGTTACCTCATTTATGGCGTATCGGGGTCTATTTATAGAACACAGTTGTACATCAAGTACTCGACCACGTGGCCTTATCCTACCCGTTCGCGTTCTGATCGAGCGGTCATCATTGTCCGGGCCTTCCATCAGTCTGTGCAATCCGGGTCGGGTCCTCTGCGACCCGCCCGTTACAAAAGGCGCGGATCCTGATCGCGAAATGACTATAATGCCCTTAATGAAGGGTAATTCGGTCTTTTTGCAGGGGTGACATGTGTATACCTATCACTATTGTATTCGGGACGTTCAATTTCTCAAGTGCATTTTTGTGCATAGAAGACAACATTGATATTATTTCCGCCATTTGAGACCTAGTGTATCAATGCGCTTAGCGAACCCTATTCTTTTTCGTTGCCTTGCAGTGCGGTAAATGAATACGTCCAAACAACTTACGTTGCAATAAACTATGGTACAAGTATGCAAGACATACCTATTCTACCAATTTCCTAGAAGACCAACCCCTCATGTTTTTGTTTTCTCATAAACTATATGCACAGTTAAGAACTCTATTTTAGACTCGCGAGGTTGAAGCCTCTGCTACTCTGCATATCTATAAATCCTTTTTTCCTCTCGAGCATATGAGAATAGCCAAGCAAATATAAAACTAGATTTTATGCACGTAGGAAGGAATTCTTTTTCTTTTACTAAACGAAGATCCAAAGTCCTGAGTTTATATGGCCGAGAACTAAATCCTTGAACCCAAAAAATCAATTAATATAGCGCAAGCAGCGTGTGTGAGACTTACATGGCAACCATATGAATTAGAAAGGACACACTTCCGTACAACAACAACCACTTTTTTCAAAAAAACAAAATCTTGAGAATATCGCAACATAAATTGGAACATGAATGCGCACGCGGACGTGTAAACTTTTATTATTTTATTTTATTTTTATTTTTGATCCGGGTCGAAATTAGCGATCTCCTGAGACGATCTCACTACAGATGGACTAACTCTTCCGAACCAGATTTTTGGATCATTGAGAATAAAACACGAACCGTGAGCTCGTTGGGCACGTCCCCGACAATGACCCTCCAACGCTCAAGTTAGGTTGATCGAGTGAAATGTATGCGATCTCAAAGTTCGAGCTCAATTAATGCATAACAGTTACCTCATTTATGGCGTATCGGGGTCTATTTATAGAACACAGTTGTACGTCAAGTATTGGGCCACGTGGCCTTATCCTATCGGTTTGTGCTCTGATCGAACGGTTGTCATTGTCCGGGTCTTCGGTCAGTCTGTGCGATCCGGGTCGGGTCCTCCGCGACCCGCCCGCTATAAAATACGCAGATCCTAATCGCGAAATGACTGTAATGCCCTTAATGAAGGGTAATTCGATCTTTTTGCTGGGGTGACATGTGTATACCCATCAATTTTGTATTGTTATATTATATTGTATTCATTATAACTAATCATTACTTCTAATAATATAAAGCAAATGACTTGAGGCGGTTGAAGTCAGGAATATTGTGAAAGACAAATTCTATCCTATGCTCTATAAACAAAACCTGTATTGGGACACAGAAAGATAATGAAAGGACCTACCATTAAGAGTGTTTTATTGAAATCAACAAGAGATTAATTGGGAAGAGCTGAAAATTTATCGGTCACTAAAAATGTTAAAATAACTAATAAAATCAATTTTTATTACCTCATTTAAAATACAGAAATTGAGCGAGTTTTGTATGTTCGTTATTCCAAAATACTTCATGTGGGCATGGTGAATTGAATACTATATTTACAAAATAGGTATTTAGACGTATTGAATGTCCGACATTGTATTAGTGCAATAAACATAAGGACAATGAATACCAATTTGCATGTCCATCAGAAGTATTTGAGACTATTATTCTCATTTTTTATAATCTAGTATTGTGGATGATGATATTCGTTGTTTCTGAATTTGGTATATTGGAGTTCGGTTATGTAATACAATGCTAAAATATGATATGCATTCTATAAATTTATACATTTTTTCAAGGTGTATAGATACCGTGATACATATATAACTCATAAGTGAAGAACTATTTCAAGTCGGTAATCTGAATTTAGCCTTGATTTTTTTATATATTAAGGAACGAATATTCTCGTAAGACTTGGCAAATTTTTCTACGAATTCAGGTGGAATAATGTTTACTTTGTTGTTGTGTTTATTTATTTAGTAACATAAAATATTTCCTTTCAATTTGATGATTCATAAAAACAACAATGAAATAATAATAATTAAATTTTACTTTTGAAATGCATGAAATGTGAGAGATGTGACCTATCAGTCACGTAAAAAGTTAAAAGTAATATAAATTTTAGTTATATCATCTAATATACATCCAATTGATGAGTTTTATGTATACTAGTTGTTTTGAAATACTTCAATTGGGCGTCTTGAATTGACCTTTATGTTGTTTTATATTTTATTGGCTGGTTACTTTTCCTAATAAAGCAACGTGGCTTTTAGTGACCCATTGGCTTAAGTGAACTTTCTCTAAAAAATCGATTTCAGCAATGACTTTTGCTAGTGTCATATTGGGCCATCCAGTTGATTTGAAGTCTCCATCAGATGTGATGATAGCGTCGTGCCGATGATTGTTCAAAAGTTGAGGGAATTGGGTCTGGCAATGATGTTGTCTGCTTCAAATGGTGATGAGGTTCATATTGGGGGGTGTTAGATAATTTTATCTAAACGGCCGAGTTGATTACGACGCCATTGTGTCCGAGATGGATGGTTTCAAAGTTGTTATTTCGATTGACATATTTTTAAATATAGATAGCTCTCGAGCACGGACCTCACCAATTTTGATTTCATTATAATGATGATTGAGAGTTAGACTGGTATTGATGAAGGAGGTCAAGTGTTTGATGAAAAATTCCTCCGCCAAATATTTTTTGGAGTTCGAGTATGGAATATTGTCGAATATTCTAGGTGAGGTTTTGGAGGGAAAAGGGGGATTGCATGAAAGAATGATGGATTTTCATTTTTGGATGATGACAACAGTAGTTTTGGGACTAAAGGTAAATTGGGCTGAATGTAAAAGTAGCTAAGAGACTTGGCATTCGATCTGACACTATAGTTCTTGGCATACCATGAAGTTTCACAACTTCCTGAAAAAAAATTAGCAATATTAGAGGCATCATCAATTTAATGGCATGTAATAAAGTATGCCATTTTGAAAAATCTATCTACAACAACAAAAATAGAATCTCTCCTCCTCTTAGACCTAGCTAATCCCAGAACAAAGTCAATTGAAACATCATCCCAAGGTACATTAGGAATAGGAATGGGCATGTACAATCCATGAGGATTAAGCTTTAATTTTGCCTTATGACAAACTATGCATTTTCCCACAAACTTCTCAACATCTCTACGCATCTTTAGTCAACAAAAATATTTTCTCAAGACTTCCAAAGTCTTAGAAATACCAAAGTTACCCATCAAACTCCAAGAATGTGCTTCCATTAACAATACAAACGAATTGAACAATTAGGAATACAAAGCTGGTTGGCTCGAAATAATAACCCATCATGCAAATAGAATTTGTCCCATCCGATGTTCGAGCTCCAATTTCGATATACTACACAAAATCAACATTATTAGCATACAAATTTTTGATGAACTCAAAATCAAGAATTTTAGCATCTTATGTTGAAAGTAAAACATACCTTCTTGAAAGTGCATCAGCAACAATGTTCTTCTTACCTTTCTTGTACTTGATCACATATGGGAATGACTCAATAAACTCTATTCACTTTGCATGTCGGCAACTAAACTTGTTTTGACTTTTAATATACTCGAGTGCTTCATGATTAGAATGTATTATAAATTGTTTTGGCCACAAATAATGTTGCCAAGTTTCTAATACTTTAACCAATGCATAAAGCTCTTTGTCATATGTAGGGTAGTTAAGTATTGGCCCACTTAGTCTCTCACTAAAATATGCAATCAGTCTATCTCCTTGCATAAGAACTCCTCCTATACCAATCCCACTTGCATCACATTCAATTTCAAAAGTCTTACCAAAGTCGGGAAGGGCTACTAAAGGTGCATGAGTAAGCTTCTGTTTTTGTGGCTTAAAAGGCTTTCTCTTCTGTGTTTTCCCACTTGAATGGAACATTATTCTTGATTAACTCGTCAAATGGGACAACCATGGTGCTAAAATCCTTCACAAATCCCCTATAAAAGCTTGCAAGGCCATAAAAGCTCCTCACTTCTCCTATAGTGGTGGGGGGTGGCCAATCTTGGATAGCTTTGACCTTTTCTTCATCGACATTGATTCCTTCATCACTCACAACAAAACCAAGGAAAACAACTTTGCAAAAGTCACACTTTTTTAGGTTTCCAAATAACTTTTCCTTTCCTAGAACCACTAGGACTTGTTTTAGATGTGCTACATGCTCTTCCAAAGTTCTACTATAAACAAGGATGTCATCAAAGTATACTACCACAAATTTTCCTATAATGCATGCAAATTATTATCAATCTCATAAATGTGCTAGTGCATTACTAAGCCTAAAGGGCATAACTAATCACTCATAAAGCCCATGTTTTGTTTTGAAATCCGTTTTTCACTCATCTCATTCTTTCATTCTAATTTGATGATAACCACTTTTTAGATCAATTTTAGAAAAGATAGTTGAACCATTTAACTCATTGAGCATATCATCTATCCTAGGAATAGGGTGATGATATCTTATGGTTATGTTGTTAATGGATCGACTATCAACATACAACTGCCATGTGCCATTCTTATTAGGAACGAGCAAAGCCGGAACTGCACAAGGACTAAGGCTCTCCCTTGCATAACCTTTGGCCACCCACTCTTGGATTTGCCATTGAATCTCCTTGGTCTCATCTAGATTGGTACGGTATGCTGAACGATTTGGTAAGGATGCTCCTGGCATGAAATCAATTTGATCCTCTATCTCATGAATTGGTGGTAAACCTAGGAGTATTTCATCCGGAAAGACATCTTCATAATCCTGCAAAAGAGATGTAACACTGGGCAGAGAAGATGTTGGGTCGTTAGAGTTCAGCATAACCTCTTTATACACAAGTACTATGAGGTTCTATCAAGAAAATAAAGCTTATTTGATCTCACTCTTTTGAGCAACTAATAAACTCTCTTTCTCTTCATAATTTTTCCTCTCCTCTTTCCTTCCTCTCTTAAGGGGAAATAGCATTTTTAGTCCCATAAGTTAGGCCCATGTCACTTTTGATCTCAATTATTATGGGATTAGCATTTTTAGTCCCATAACTTACAAAAATTAGCATTTTTGGTCCTCATGCACTTTTTCATCTACAATTTAATGATGTAGGTTACGTGCCTAGCACGTTGCCATTAAATATTTTTGGTTGGAGGAAAAATTGAAACTTTTTTCAATAGTATCATATGAGTGCTTCATTTGACCTACTTGATTCACTTGTGAAAGACATGATTTTTTGTGTTGCTTCTACTTGGCTTCAACTTATAAAAATATGGGAAGGATAGGATTCAATTTTTATGAGACAAGAGAGAAATCGCTATGTTTTTTTGCCCTAATTTCCTTCAAGATTTATTTTTCTCCTCAAAATATAGTTATATTTTTTTGTCCCAAAAATTGGAAACAAACTCTGGGGTAAAAAATACTTAACTATCACATGAAAGGCGCATGTGCTACATCGTTAAATTCTTGATAAAAAAGTGGATGAGGATCAAAAGCGCTAATTTGTGTGAGTTATGAGATTAAAAGTGCTAATCTCATAATGAATGGGACCAAAAGTGAAACGGGCCTAACTTATGGGACCAAAAATATTTTTCCCCCCTCTCTTAACTTTGCTTTCTTTTTCTCCCTCTTTTGAATCTTTCATTTTTCTTTTATCACTCTCCATTTCACTTTTTTCTTTTTGTTTCTCTTTCTTTTTCTCACACTCTATTTTCTTTTCTCTCAAAATCTAATATTGCAAAATCTATTTTGGTGTCATCAGATGGAGAGTTATTTATCCTTCTCGAAGCAAAAAAGAGTAACGATTTTGGAATCCATCATGTGTTACATGCCTATCAAACTGTCATGGTCTTTCCAATAGTATGTGGCATGCTTTCATTGGTACAACATCATTAATGACCTTATCTTCATAATTGAAAATAATTCCTTTACCTATTTGGTCACCTTTGATTCTCCACACTCATTCAACCATTGAAGCTTGTATAGGCGGTGATGCTTGATGGTAGGTAGACTTAATTTTTGAACCAATCGGTACTTGCCATATTACAACAACTACCACCATCAACAATCGCTACATACCTTTCCTTGAATTTGGTAGTGTGTATGGAACAAGTTTTCTCTTTCGCAATTGTCTTCCTCTAGCATCTGGGCACTAAAGGCTCTTCTAGTAACAAGTACCTTTCCTTATTCGACATACTCTCCATCACCATCTTCTTGTGATGATTCCTCCACAATGCTTTGTCCTTCTGTTTCCAACTCTCCATGATTATTGAAAATCATTGTACGTCAGTTAGGGCACTCACTTCCTATGTGTCCTTTCCTTTGGCACTTGAAAGACTTTATATCACAGTTTCTTGAAGAATTAGATTCGGGTTGTACCTTTATGGCAGAAACTTTGTCACCAAGTTTAGGATCTACCTCCTTGAATTTTGATGTAGAAGGTGTGTCTTTCTTGGGGTTGTTCTTCCATGGACTGAATGTAGACGAGTTAGAACTCCTTCTCACAAGTCCTCTCCACTTGAGTTGTAGCTCAACCTTGATGGCTTGGTGTACCATCTCTTCAAGTTCCACATGGTGGTGCAGCTCCACAACATCAGCGATGTCCAAATTGAGCCTAGGCAAGAAACGAGCCATAGTTGCTTCATTGTCCTCTATGACGTAGTTTGAATCATAACAATCTCCATCTCCTTGTAGTACTCATCAACACTTTTAGAACCTTGAGTAAGACGATAGAGGTGGTTGTGAAGCTGTAGGATGGAATGAACCTCCTCCTCATGATTGCTCTTGTCTCTTCCTATGTTGTGATAGGACGTTCACCATTCCACCAAACAAGAGCATAATCAGTAAACTCAAGGGCTGCGAGTTTTACCATTTTACTCTCCGAGTAGTTGTGGCATGCAAAGATTTTCTTGACACGCATCTCCCGCCCTAACTACGCCTCTTTCCTTTAAATGAAGGAATGGTGACCTTAACTCCTCCTAGGCCACCATCTTCATCTCTATGTTGTCTCCGTCTATCTCTTGGCTGATTCATTCTCCTTTGTCGGATCTCCTCATATTCTTCTCCATCATTTTGGATCCTAAAAAATACTCAATATTAACAAGATGTTGAGGACGTGGATTTGGAGCTTGTCTTTAATTGGTAGCTCTTGGATTGATGACTTTATTCTCTACTTTATCCAATCTTTCATGAAGTCCTTCTAGCTTACGGTCAAGCAATTTTGCAAAATGGCTTCCAAGGCTTGCATATGGAATGTATCGATTCCGCCTCGCAGTGTTTGTCCGGAGCTGTTGTCTGCACTTGCTTGAGAAACTCCTTTATCTCAATTTTCTGCCATTTAGTAAAAAGAAATTATAGGAACCTCGCCAAATCCATGCCACACTCTTTTTTCTCTCTCTTTTATTTTTCCACTCGTTTTTCACTCCTTACTTAATAAGCTCACAACTTTTCGCTCTCATTGATAGTCTCACTTGACTCAACGCTCTCTAATCTAAAACTCCTGTGAAGCTAAATGCTTTATCTAGTGACTTAAAAAAAATGCCGATTCTTTTCTCAATCAAGTATGTGTAGGTGGGCCACTCAAACTTACTTGTAGCAGGATAATAGTCTAAAGAAGCTAGGTACAACTTGGAAAATCAAGATTGGTTAGATTACAAGGATAGTAGCAAAGTATAGTTAGGAACAATAACACAGTCTTTTTTTTTTTTCTTTTTCCTCGATGGCCCCTTTTTTTTCACTTTTTGTTTTTGGCCTCTTTTTTTAACAAAATTTTTTTTGCTGCTCTTTTTTTTTGTTAGCTCTTCTTCTCTTTTCATTTTTTTTATAACAATGGGGGTATAGATGCTTGTGGAGGTAAATAAAATAATCAAGATAAAAAAAATAGAAGAAAGAAAAAATTGGAGTAGCCTACCGTATCAACTTAGGCTTTGATACCACATGATGTGATGATATCGATTATGGGTGGCCCGGATTTTACGACATAGGTTTTAGAAGGATAAAGAGGTCCGTGGCTTGAGGAATGAAAATAGCCAACCACATGATATGAACGTGACTTGCTACTTAGAACATTCAACCAACCACGAGTACAAGTAAACCAATCCACACAACAACACTCTTGGGTCAAGCTTGAATTGGGGGCTTTATGAATTAATTACCAATGTAATATGCTATATTGACAAAGCAAAGATTTCACTAAAGCTAAAAGAAGGTTATAACTCTCCAAAATAAGAGAATTCTCAATATTCCTTAAACTAAGATAAATTCATGATTGTACCCATTTACATGGCTGGTATGTGCCTTATATAGGTCAAAAACATTTTCAAATTGACCTTTCATATCCCCAAGTGACTCCATGGTGGATACTTAGTAAAAAATGACTAAAAACTAAGCATTCTTGATAAAAAGAAAATGGGTAAAAACAATGCACTTCCATATGAATCCGAAAACTAGTGCATAAATGTACTTTGAATGTAATTAAAAGGTCTCCTTTGACCACATGGTTGTACTTGGGGGAGTTGACTTCTTATTATGGGCTTCTTCGGACTTGAATTACTGAAATTAAGTAGACATGTTGGTTCTCCAATTGTGACTTGATCCTATTAAAAAAAGACTAAGTTGGATTGAGCTTGAATTGCTTCTTGCATTCTGTTCAACCTTCCTCTTGTCATTGGCCCACTTTCAATAGTTAAATCTTTTTGCAATGGATCATGAATTTCTTTAGCTAGTTGGATTCCCTCAGTGTTCACATCAAGTCTGCTGGGGAATGTCACAATTCAGAAGTGCGTGTTGGTCATCTTCCTTTGATCGGTCCACGAAAACATGTCTTTGCCTAGGGGAGGACTCCTTTCATGCGAGTACTCCTATTTTACAGGGAGTTCGTTTAGGTTTAAGAGTCCTAGGTTTTGGGGGTGCCTCCCTTCTCCTGGGCTGTCTTAGTTGCCGAGGGGGGTCCATCTAGGGCTGATGTGGTCCAATATGGATGCTGACCTCGGAATTAATAAAATGCCACATGGGAGAGTTAGTTGTCACGTGTGTGTGCCTTTTGGGCCGAATATTTATTGGGCTTTGATTATGGCCCGAGTAAGGCGATACCTTCAATCTCCTCACTTTGCCAATCTGTTTTTTGGGGGGAACCCACCTTGGTTGCCCGCCTGTTTGCTTTCTAGGAGGTACCTACCAAGGCTGCACGCTTGTTTGCTTTTCGGGGGCACCTACCAAAGCCGCCCACCTGTCCGTTTTTTGGGGGGCACCTACCAAGACAGCCTATCAATTGTTCTTGGGCCTCCTAAGATGTTACGGGCCTCTCATTTTTTTTTTGGATCACTTGGGCCTCTTTGGGCCAGCCTATTTCTATGCACATCAATAGCCCCTACTCTAATAAGTGGAGATTTCGACACTTATTAGAGTACATGTCTTTAGAGATGGGGTCCCAAGAATGAACTTTTCTTTTCTCCCTTTTTTTTTCCGAATGCCTAAAGAATGTTAGTAGCGTAAACATGCTTAGAATAAAAAGAGAGCTTACTTGGTGCCTGTATGGAGCAGGACTTTTTTTTAGGGTGCGTCCATGGAGGAAGGCTTAATGGGTGCCTGCTTTGACGTAGAGCTTTATTTTTCTGTAAGAAAATAACAAAGACATGTATATATTACGAATAGATCTTGCACTGAGCAAAATTACTGTGGCTCCTTGGAGGAGGGCTTATTTGAGGGGGGGGGGCTTCTTGGAGAAAGACTTATGAACCTCACTGGAGGAAGAAGGTGTCCGCCGGAAGTAGGGCTTAGGTGCCTACACAGGACAAAGCCTACAATTCCCCCGAAGAAGGATTTAAGTACCTACCTGAAGAAGGGCCTCTATGCCTGTGTGGAAGACAGGACTTTTGTGCCAGTGTGAAAGACATGATCTTTTTGAGAGACGGATGCCTTTCTTGTGAAATCACTACAAGAAGGCACATGTTAACACGTTGAAAGTGGTAAAATAAACCTCCAAAATTATTAAGTTAAAATATTAAAGATATCTTGCATGTGAACATTTATTCGGTGAGGGGGATGCGTGTCTTGGGGTAGGGCTTATTCTTAGAAGTCGTCTAGGTGGAGTAGGTCCTCATGCTCTTGTTCATTGCATTTTTCACCAAGGACAGTATTCTTGTACTCTCTAGCCTCCTCCAAGTTGATGTATTGTTCAGCTAGTGCTAGGAGATTGTAAAAATTGCTAGGGGGCTTCTTGGGTAAGGACTTGAAGAAAACCCCATCTTGTACTCCTTGTGTAAAAGCGCAAATTAGTGTATTAGATGCTGTAGTAGGAACCTCTAGGGCCACTAAATTAAAACGTTGAAGCTACTCACTTAGTGATTCCTCTTCTCCTTGTTGTAAAGAGAAAAGGCTTATGATTGTCTTTTAACATCGTCTACGACTGGAAAATTAATGGAGAAAAAGAGAAATTCTCCAAACGATCGGATGGATCCCAAGGGCAATTGATTGAGCCATTATTGGGCCGACCGTGTGAAGGTGGTTACGACCACACGGTATTTGACCCCGGCAGTGTAACGGTGGAGAAGGGCAACATTCTTAAAGTAGGAGAGGTGCTCCTATGGATCCGTGGTTCCGTCGTACGCCGGAAGGTTGGGCTCCTTCCAGTTTAGGGGGAGTTCGTCTGCCATGATCTCTTCACTAGAGGGGATACCCTACTGGTTCTCCAAGGGCGTTCCCGCAATTTGGTACTGACGTCTTGGAGGCCTTTCTGCTAGCATTCTAGACGTGCGAGCCACTGAGGAGGGACGTCCTGCTGGATTTGCGAGGGGGGTCCCTGGTCTCTTGCAATCAGCGGTGTAGGGGCAGGGGATACCCTTTGACTCTCTTCCTTAGGGGCATCCACATCTAATGGAATTATTGTGCAGACTAGGACTAGTGTCGCCATTTGCTCCTATATGGTCGTTGTGATCATTTGTTATATGGTCCATGGTGTGCAGGCTCAGTCAGCGTCAGCAGGTCTGGAGGGTCCTAGGACCAACGTATAGGTCCAATTGATATGGACTATACTCAAAGCTTGGGCCAAATCGAATATCAATCTTAAAGGGGGGATTTGCAAAAAAGGCGTTAGCACTCCGACGTCCAAGTTAGTATCGAATTTAGGAATAAATAATCGTAAATACAAAGTGTGACGAGAAATTAAGAAATTTATAGGAGAAATTGTGATCAGAGTGCAATTCAAATGCTAAAGTAAGAATAGAGTGTGATGCCACGTGGGAGACCTTGGGATTGATGAAATGCCACGTAGGAGAGTGTGATGCCACGTGGGAGAGTAGGAATACCACGTGTGTGCGCCATTTGAGCCGAATATTTGTTAGGCTTTGATCATAGTTAGAGTAGGGGGATGCCTTCAGCCTCCTCCCTTTGTCATCTGTTTTCTGATGGGCACCCGCCAAGGCCACCCGCTTGTCTGCTTTCTGGAGGGCACCTACCAAGGCTGCTCGCCTATCTATTTTCAGGGGGTACCTGACAAGGCCGCCCGCTTGTCTGTTTTTTGGGATCACTAGCCAAAACTGCCTATCAAGTGTTCTCTTGGGCTTCCATGACTTGGGCCTCCTAGAAGGTCACGTGCCTCTCGTTTCTTTTTGTTGAATCGATTGGGCCTCTTTGTTCCACCCTATATTTATGCACATCAATAGTTATAACAAATATGAGAAAAATCCATTGTAATTGATAATATTTTATATTATTTTAAATAATACTTAATTATAATATGATATAAAGCTTCCTCCCTAATTATTATTTGGATTGTAAAGCGTGATAGTATTGTTTCTTTACAGGTAAATTGCATAAAATCTCCTTGTATTTTGGTGAAATAATGCGAAATCCTCCTATGCTAATTTTATAGGTCAAAAACACCCCATTATTTAAAATATAGCAAAATAATTCCTCTCAGTTATAAATTAACGAGGGGTGTTTGATACTCGCCCACTGCACAAGTGAGCTTCGTGTTTGGCTTATTTTACGATTACTCTATATGTGCAAATGTAACACCCCCTATCACTACTAGGGCTATATCTTCCATAAACGTCAAACTTATAGTAACCCCTGTATCCATATATAAATATGCACATAATCATCTAATCAATACAAAATTCCAAATACATAATTCCAACTTCATAACAGACATAATCAACCCACGACATCATATATACATATCAAACACCACAAGTAATCCCCACGCTTATGTTCTCTATATACAAACAAAGTACGATTTGTACTCTAACTGACAAAGAGAAGAAAACTGCATACTGGCCTGACCTACCTGAGTATAGCGTGTAAACCTAGTCCTCAACAGGCAGACACCTCAAAGTCTACTCCTAAAAGAAAATGTTAATAGAGGAGTGAGCCTGGCACTCACTAAGTAAATAACCAGCGCTATCTATATATATACCAAACAAAGCCCAAACAAGATAAGTAGGCAACATGCATGGAATACAATCAATTTAATTCCAACATAATCAGCTTCATCGCACCACATAACTAAATAGCAATAAAACAACCAAATAAACTCCCTTTCTTTTAGTTCGCTTATCAAAAGGTGATATCGTGTTTTTTCATCAACTCAATCTCACCGTTAGATAAGTTCAAGTGAATCCCCTCGACAGCCAGCTCTAGGGGTGGCAGATGAGTCGAGCTCGTGAGCCGACTCGATTTTGAGCTCGAGCTCGAGCTCAATTGTGTCTGTTCTTAAGCTCGCGAGCTTTTTCTATTTTTTTTTATATATTTTTATATTTAAATTTTTTATATATTGAATTTTATATTTAATATTTGATCAATTTTATAATCAAAATTGACCATATATTATAATTATTAATCAATATCATACATTTTATTTTGAATAATAATAAATTATGGTACTTTTATTTATACATTTAATTTTTATACAAAAATAAATTTAATCAACAACTTAGTAAATTATAATAGCTTTTGTAATTAAAATTATTATTTAATTTGACATATATAAACTTTATGTTATATTTTAATATATATTTGTATTACGTTATACTTTTTTTAAACTGACAAGTAATTAAGTTATGATTTTTTATCTATTTTTTAGTTTTATATTTATATCAGGATACATACTATGCATTATGCAATCCATTTTATTATTTATAAATTTATGTCAAAATTTAGTGATTCATATGAATTAATCTAAAAATAATGATAATGATAATAATAGTGATGGTTGAACAATTTTAATTATTTTAATTATTATTTTATTATATATATAATGAGATCAAAAAATTTAATCAACAATTACGATATCTTAAAATCTGGGCACCCGATTCACACCAAATTTATATATATAAGACCGTGTCCATTAGATCATATCGGACGGTTGATTTAAAATCACATAGCCTGATTCTACAATACACCGATTTGAATGATTATTCTTATGTTTCGAGTACGATATCTTGACATCCGTATGTCCAATACGTCTAAAACTTTACCAAGTGTATTTTTCTATAAGTTTGATCACATCTAACGGTCTGATCTAAATTTTGATGGTTCGATTAATCCATGTTGTTCAACAATGTAAAATGATAGTTACATCAATATAATACTAATATTTATAAATATATAAATTTACTGCAGATTGTAAACATATACTAATTTTCAACTATAAAATATTTTTATGTATTTCAATTGCATTATTTCAGATAATTGATACATTTTTATAACTTTAAACTGTTCAGAATGATTTTTTTTTTAATATATTTTACTAATTATATTACTACTAAACTAATCAGTAGTTTATATTTATAACAAATTATAATTTCATACTATATTTTGGTATATTTATAATATAGTATACATTATAAAATCTATTTTATTACTTATTAATTTATATAAAAAATTGGTGATTCCCATTATTTAATCTAATAATAACAATAATAATATAATATGGATTATACAATCTATTTTATTATTTATAAATTTATGTAAAAAATTGGTGATTCCCATAATTTAACATCATCATCATAATAATAATAATAATAGTAATAGTAATAATAATAGTAATAGTAATAGTAATAGTAATAGTAAAAATAATAATAATAATAATAAACAAAAAAATAAAAAAATAAAAAATCATATTCGAATTCGGGCACTTGGAGCTCTTTTAGGGGAAGAAAGAACCGAACCAACCTTCGGCTTCGCGCTATTCTTACTACACTAAGAGCGATGCTCTCTGTAGGGAGGGAGCCAAAGAACAATGGCGATTGAGGATCCGCTGCTTATTAGTCTAACTACTACCACTATTGAAAAAGTGAAGTAAATAAGAAACTAGGAAGTCAAGCTCGTTGCCACCCCTAGCCGGCTCATCAACCACATTTCGCGTCATAGCTCTTTCAATTCACATCATAACTCTTTCATTTCGCATCATAGCTCTTTTCGTATCACATTTTTTTCATATCGCATCAAAGTTTTTTTCATTTCACTTCTTTCTCATATCGCATCATAGCTCTTTTAATTTCATATCGTCTTACAGGCTTTTCAACACATCTAGGGGTATTCACACCACAGTTATATTCAATTTCTATGACTCCCTCATTTCCACATATCACCATTCTTGTAAGCAACTAGTAACATAAAATCATACATCAATATACTCTCTTTTTCTGATACTCTCAACACATCATACAACAAACATAATATCTCAACGTATTTTCTCATTTCACGTACACAATATCGTCAATCAAATTAAATTATCCATTATTCATATATTTTTAAATAAATCAACTTCAGCATGAATCACAGATTTATATAGTAGTAATAACACAAATAAATGGAACATATATAGATAATACTAATTATTTACTTATCTCAACCTCACAACACTTTTATCTACTTAATAGGTAATGGTTCGGTCCATTCACTTTACCCCGTATCCTATAATGAGTTATAATGCATACAATTAATATATCGAGAGTATCATAATTTTTAAATAGAATATTGAATATTATTTGCACAATTTTTAATAATTCTTTAATATTTCATTTCTACTGAAATATAAATCTTCGTTCTAGTTCTTCTTAATAACTAGATACACTAAGCCTCACAAAAATATTTATGATTATCAAGTAATTCATAGAAATTCATTTAGCCAAACCCCATTTATATATATACCTATCGTTATTAATAACACCCCTAAATTAGATTATCATTAAAAACCTCATTTGCCTTCTTTAATAACATAATATTTCTTAAATATAATTTTTGAATATTTCTATGAATTTTCTATCAATTTCTCGCTATTATATAATTTAATTAAATAATAATACATAGAATTGCGTATTTTGTTAATAATTCTGATGAAATTGTGTAAATTAGCTATAGTAATATTCAAATCTAATAAATTTAATAATCTATTTAACCAACGATATCATTTTCATATCTGATTTTATATTCAATTCGACACTAATTTAAATAATCAAACTCATAAAATAATGGTTAAACAGTAAATTGCTCAATATAAAAAACATTTAATAAATAGACTAATTAAATAATATAATTATATAAATTAATACAAAATAAAATTATAATTTTCATACCTCTGTTATTTTTCTTTTTCCGCCAGTGCATTTGTGTGTGTTGTGTATTTGTGTGACCAAGACAAAGAAAAAAAAAAAAAAGAGGAAAAGAGAGTGAGGCGGTGGGGGTAGCGGCCCACCAGCCTACTCCCAATTTTTTTTCTCTTTCATATATATGTATATATATATATATTATTTACTAATATATTTATAATATTATTATTATTATTATTATATTATTTATTTAATTAAATTTTTCTTAAAATACTCATTACGTCCCTCCTAAATTTCTTTAATTAATATAAGTTGGCACAAAATATTATAACGAATTTCAATTTAATTCTTTCAAATTTTATTATTTAATTATAACTTATAATTTATTTACTAATCACTAAATTTCATAAAGATTTATCGATTAATCCTACAATTATGTATTATAATCTTTGGGGCGTCACAATTCTCGCTTCCTAATAAAAATTTCTTACTCGAAATTTAACTAACTTATCGACTCTGGGAATAAATATGGGTCTTTTCTCTCGTGTTCTTCTCAACTTCCTAGGTGGCTTCTCTTGGAGAGTTATGACTCAATTTCACCTTCACCATTGGTATTTCTTTAGTTCTCAATTTCTTTATACTCCGATCCAAAATTTCTATTGGCTCTTCTACATATGTCAATCAATCTGATATCTCCATCTCTGACTCATGCAAAATATGAATTGGATCGGTATCGCCGTAGTATAGAAACGTGAAACACGTCATGTATATGTGACAATTATGTTGGTAATGTTAAGCGATAGGCTAGTGGTCCAATTCGCTCCAGAATTTCATATGGTCCAATATATCTCGGACTCAACTTTTCCTGCTTCCCGAATCTCAAGATTCTTGTCCATGGTGATACTTTTAGAAAAACTCTTTTCCCCATCTCGGGTTCCATCTCTCTACGATGTTTATCGACGTAACTCTTCTACCGATCCTGTGCTGCCTTCAAACACTTTTTAACTGTTTTTATCTTGTACAATGTTTCTTGAACTAACTCCGGCCCTTCAAGCTGTCTCAATCTCTTGATATCCTAACAGATCGGACTTCGGCATTTCCTTTCGTTCAAAGCTTCATATGGATCCATACCAATACTAGAATGAAAACTGTTGTTATAAGCAAATTCCATCAGTGGTAGATGATCATCTCAATTTCCTCTGAATTCAATTACACAAGCTCTCACCATATCTCTCAATGTCTGAATTGTTCTTTCTGACTGACCATCGGTCTGAGAATGAAACGCTGTACTGAAATGCAATTTTTGTACCTAGAGCCGTTTGCAAGCTTCCCCAAAAATGAGAAGTAAATCGAGGATCTGTATCAGAAACTATAGAGGTAGGAATTCCATGTAATCTCACAATTTCTAAAACATATAATTCAGCTAGCTTATCCAAAGAATCATTTTGACCGATTGGCAAGAAATGTGCAGATTTAGTCAATCTATCAACAATCACCCAAATAGCATCATGTCTTCTGAACGTACATGGTAACCCAATGACAAAATCTTAGTAATCTTTTCCCACTTACATTCAGGTATAGACAAAGGATGAAGCTTACCAGTTGGTGCTTGGTATTCTGCTTTTACTTGCTGGCAAGTTAAACGTTTTGCCACAAGCTCTGCCACATTTTTCTTCGTTGTTGGCCACCAGTAATTGAGTCTCAAATCTCGATACATCTTGGTACTGCCAGGATGCATAGCATACAGTGCGTAGTGCGCCTCGTGCATAATTTCCATTCTCAACTCCTCTACAATTCGGCCTTCATATGTATTTTCCATTGAACAATATACCATCTTGTTGGATTACCATCTCCTTTTTGCACCTTAGCTTTCATCCTCTACAAATATGGATCTCTATCCTGTGCATCCTTAATCTTATCCTTGAGAGAGGGATTCACTTGTATAGTAGCTAGTAAAATATCACCACCAATGCTAAAGTGTACATCCATAGCTCTGAGGGCAGTCAAATACTCCATATTATAGCAGATCATACTTGCAAGTTGGTCTATTGTCTTTCTACTCAAAGCATCTGCTACAATATTTGCCTTTCCGGGATGATAGTCAATAGTGCAGTCATAGTCCTTTAAAAGCTCCATCTACCTTCTTTGCCTCAAATTCAACTCTTTTTGTGTTGGAATATAATTCAAACTTTTGTGATCTGTAAATATTTGAAATGTCTCCCGATACAGGTAATACCTCCAGATCGCATGTACTATGGCTGCTAACTCTAGATCATGGGTCGGATAGTTCATCTCATGTGGCCTCAACTGCCTCGAAGCATAAGCTATAACTCTCCCATGCTACATAATAACACACCTAGTCCTTGTCGTGAAGCGTCAGTAAATACCACATATCCTCCATCCCCAGACGACAAAGCAAGGATAGGTGCTGATGTGAGTCTCTTCTTCAACTCCTCGAAACTCTGAGCACATTTTTCATTTTAGTTGAATGGTGCATTCTTCTTCAACAAGTTCGTCAAAGGTTTCGCGATTATAGAGAAATCCTTTCAAATCTTCTGTAATAACCAGCTAATCCTAGAAAACTCTGAATCTCGAACACATTTTTAGGTGGCTCCCATTCTAAAATAGCCTTAACTTTTGCCGGATCAAGTTGTACCCCTTCTTTTGAAACAACATGCCCTAAAAAAGCAATTCCCTCTATCCAAAGCTCACATTTGCTAAATTTAGCGTACAACTGTTTCTCTCTCAAAATCTTTAAAATTGTCCGAAAATGTTGTTCATGTTCCTCGTGACTACTCGAATATATCAAGATATCATCAATAAAAATAATCAAAAATTGATCAAGGAATGGTTGTAGAGTCTTGTTCATTAGAGACATGAAAGCTGCAGGGGGATTCGTCAACCCAAATGGCATAACGAAAAATTCATAGTGGCCATATTGGGTCCTGAAAGTTATCTTTGGGATCGACTCTTCTTCAATTTGTAGTTGCCAATACTCTGACCTCAAATCAATTTTAGAGAACACAATGGCCCCCTTTAGCTGATCAAGCAAATCATCAATCCGTGGCAGATGATACTTATTCTTGATTGTGATTCGGTTCAATTGTCTATAATCGACACATAAACTCATACTCACATCCTTCTTCTTTACGTATAATACTGGAGCTCCCTAAGGTGAAATACTAGATCGAATAAACCCTTTATCTAATAACTCTTCCTACTGCTTCTTTAGTTCTTTCAATTCTGACGGAGCCATTGTATAAGGCGCAATTGAAATAGGTGCCGCCCTAGGAACAATGTCTATTTTGAAGTCTACTTCTCGAAGAGGTGGTAGTCCAGGTAATTCGTCAGGAAAAACATCAGGAAATTCCCTCACCACTAGAATGTCTAATACACCCGGACTAACTTTCATGGTATTGTGCACACTGGCTAGATACGCCTCACATCCTCCTTTAATTAGATTAAAAGCAGTCACAGCAGAAATTAAGCAATTAGGTATCACCTTTCTTTCCCCCACTATAACCGTCTTTAACTACCCATTGACTTCTACCATCACCTCTTTTACTTGACAATCCACTAAAGCATGATTACTAGCTAACCAGTCTATCCCAGAATGACATCAAACTCCCTAAGGTCTATTACAACCAAATTTGCATATAGAGTGACACCATCCACTACTATTGGACAAGATCTCACCATTGTATTCACTAATACAACCCCACCAGTAGGCATAGACACATATAAGTCATGTCCAAATGGTTTTATATTAGCATGCATACGAGATGAAAAATCATGTGATATAAATGAACAAGTAGATCTTGGATCAATCAACACATGTGCACTAGAATCGCAAATAGAGAAGGAACCAGTGATAACCTCAGGAGCTATAGGAGCTTGTTCTTTTGTGATTGCATACCTAGCTTGTGGTTGAGGCTGACTATTTTGTCCTGTAGACGTTGTGGAAATATTCCCGCTACCTCGACCACTTCTACCTCGTTCTCTACTTGTACCTGCTCGTTGTGAGCTTTCCCCCACACTGCTCAACCCTGAAGTATGAGAGTCTGAGGTCCTCGGGTATTATCTCTCCATGTGGTACAGTCCCTGACAATATCTCCTGGTTGATGGCAAAGATAACATACAATTAGTCGGGCTCCGCAACATTCACCAGCTTGTTTCCTATAGCAATTAGTACAAGAAGGAGTAGATCTTCCACTGAACGATCTAGTTGGACCTTATCTTGCTCCAAATCCAATCGAAGTAGGCCTGCCTCTGCTCGAAAATACTAAAGGAGACCTGCTAGTTTGACCCACTCCTCGGCCTCTATACCAACCTCTTTGCGAACCAGAACCCTTAAAGGAAATTGCACCACTTTGTCCCGATGTAGGATTCATGTTACCTGTCAATTTCTTTCGTTTAGCTTCAGTAGAACTCCTTTCAATGGATGCCTCTTCTGCCCTCAGTGCCGCTTCTAGCAGCGCACCGTAACTTGGAGGTTTAGTTGCTTTTTTCTCCTGAATCTCAAGTCTCAACCCTCTTTCAAATCTGTCTCTCCTTGATTCATCGGTACTCACCTCTTCTGGAGTATATTTTGACAATCTTACAAATTGCAATTCATATTCAGCAACATGTAACTCATTCTGCTTTAGTTCAAGGAATTCAACTTTCTTACGGTTTCGATAGACCGGTGGAGATATTTTTCAGTGAATTCTTTCAAAAAGTCATTCCACGTTAAAGTGACAGGTCGGTTCTTGCTCCCTGGAACAGTTTCCCACTAATCTAAGGCGTCTTTCTCTAGTAAGGACACTGCGTACCTCAACTTTTGCTCAGAAGTATATTCGTCCACCACCCTTTCCGTATTTCTTACCCATTTTTCCGCTTCTGCAGGATCAATTGTACCTGCAAATACCTTCGCCCTCTGTCTCCTCACTATTTCATATTTGTTGTCAATAACTGCATCCTGTGGTTGGGATTGTGGCGGTGGAGCGATCCTTTGCATCATTTCCAGAAACTGTTGTATAAAAGGGTTTATTTCTGGTTGTGGGGTATTTCTATTTTGGGATTCTAACCCCTGATGTTCTGATGCAGAATCATGACCTTGCACAGACTCTAGTGACTCAGTTAGGCCAGCAACGTTTTCCCTTGACGCTTCTATCCTATATGAAATGCACACATGTGAGTAGATTCCTAATATATACAACTTACGTATAGTATCACATTTCATCTACTATCCTAGGAAATCTAATTCCTACTCTAATACTACCTAATGTAGCACCCCCTATCGCTAATAGGAGTATATCTTCCCTAAACGTCATACTTATAATAAGTCTTGTATCTATATATATAAATATGCACATGATCATCTAATCAATATGCATACATAATCCCAACGTCATAACAGGCATAATCAACCGACAATATCATATATATACATTTCAAACACCACAAGTAATCCCCATGCTTACGTTCTCTCTATACAAAAAAAATATGATTTGTACTCTAACTGACAAAGAGGAGAGAACTACATACTGGCCCGACCTGATTGAGTATAGCGTGTAAACCTAGTTTTCAACAAGCAGACACCTCAAAGTCTACTCCTAAAATAAAATGTCAGCAAAGGAGTGAGCCTGCCTCTCAGTAAGTAAATAACCAGTCCTATTTATATATATATATATATATATATATATATATCAAACACAACCCAAACAAGATAAGTAGGCAATATGCATGGAATACAGTCAATTTGATTCCAACATAATCAGCTTCATTGCACAACATAGCTAACTTGCAATAAAACAACCAATTAAACTCCCTTTCTTTTAGTGATATAATATTTTTCCCGTCAACTCAATCTCACCGTTAGATAAGTTCAAGTAAATTCCCTTGACAGCCAGCTTATCAATCTCATTTCGCATCATAGCTCTTTCAATTCGCATCATAGCTCTTTCATTTCGCATCATAGCTCTTTTACTTCACATTATAGCTTTTTTATCGCATCATAGCTCTTTTCATACCACATCTTTTTCACATCGAATCAAAGCTCTTTTCATTTCATTTCTTTCTCATATCGCATCATAACTCTTTTCATTTCATTACGCCTTACAAGCTTTTCAACACATTTAGGGGTATTCACACCACAATTATATTTAATTTTCACCACTCCCTCATTTCCACATATCACATTCTTGTAAGCAGTTAGTAACGTAAAACCATATATCAATATACTCTCGTTTTCTGATACTCACAACACATCATACAACAAACATAATATTTCAACGTATTTTCTCATTTCACGTACACAATATCGTCAATCAAATTAAATCATCCATAATTCATATATTTTCAGATAAATCAACTTCAGCATGAATCACAGATTTATATAGCAGTACTACCACAAATAAATGGAACATATATAGATAATACTAATTATTTACTTACCTCAAACTCACAATATTTTTATCTACTCAATAGGTAATGGTTCGGTCCTTTCACTTTACCCATATCCTATAATGAGTTATAACGCATACAATTAATATATCGAGAGTGTCATAATTTTTAAATAGAATATTAAATATTATTCGCACAAATTCTAATAATTCTTTAATATTTTATTTCTACTAAAATATAAATCTTCGTTCTAGTTCTTCTTAATAACTAGATACTCTAAGCCTCATAAAAATATTTATGATTATCAAGTAATTCATAGAAATTCATTTAACCAAACCCCATTTATAAATATAACTATCATTTTTAATAACGCCCCTAATTTAGATTATCATTAAAAACCTCATTTTCCCTATTTAATAACAAAATATTTCTTAAATATAATTTTTGAAATATTTCTATGAATTTTCTATCAGATTCTCGCTATTATATAATTTAATTAAACAATAATACATAGAATTGCGTATTTGGTTAATAATTCCGATGGAATTGTATAAATTAGCTATAGTA
Organism: Sesamum indicum; assembly: GCF_000512975.1. Lineage (NCBI taxonomy): Eukaryota > Viridiplantae > Streptophyta > Magnoliopsida > Lamiales > Pedaliaceae > Sesamum > Sesamum indicum. The sequence continues at coordinate 7,111,104 of NC_026148.1, read as the reverse complement.
ATATTCAAATCTAATAAATTTAATAATCTAATTAACCAACGATATTATTTTTATATATCCGATTTTATATTCAATTCGACACTAATTTAAATAGCCAAACTCATAAAATATTTTGATTAAATAGTACATCGCTCAATATAAATAATATTTAATAAACAGATTAATTAAATAATATAATTATATAAATTAATACGAAATAAAATTACAATTTTCGTACCTTTGTTATTTTTTTTTTCCGCCGAGAATTGCAATTTCCACAATAACATTTGTGTGTGTTGTGTATTTGTGTGACCAAGACAAAGAAAAGAAAAGAAAGAGGAAGAGAGAGTGAGGCGGTGAAGTGGGTGGCCCACCAGCCTACTCTCAATTCTCTCTCTTTCATATGTATGTATATATATATATATATATTATTTACTATACACATATATAATATTATTATTATCTTATTTACTTAATTAGATTTTTCTCAAAATACTCATTACGTCCCTCCTAAATTTCCTTAATTAATATAAGTTGCCCCCAAATATTATAACGAACTCTAATTTAATTCGTTCAAATTTTATTACATTTCAGTTATAACTTATAATTTATTTACTAATCACTAAATTTCATAAGAATTTACCAATTAATCCTACAATTATGTATTATAATTTTTGGGGCGTCACAACAAATGTGTATTTTATCCCCCTTTTTGACATTTTAATATATTTTAATAAATAATATATTATTTATTAATTTAAAATATTATTTAATTCAAATATATTTTCATAAATTATATTTATTATTAAAATATATCAATTAAATGTCAAATACTTAAAAAGTATATAAAATTTTTAAAGGTTAAAATTTTAAATTGAAAAATCACCATACAAAAAATAAATATAGTAAAATTCACATTTTAAAATTAATATTGATATAAATATAAATAGCAATCAGTTATATAATTATATATTATAAACTAAATTAAATTATTATGTAGTTTAAATATATTTAAATAAATTATATTTATCCATAAAATATATTAATTAAACATAAAACTTTACATCAATTTTTTAAATTATATTATCTAATATAAATATTTACTAAATTAAAATGATCATTATAAGTGTATACATAAATTGTTACTATTTTTTAAATTTTGAAAAATTATCATTTTTAGTTATTTTAAAACAAATAAAAAAACCGCCTCACTCTCATCGCCTCCCCCTCGGCGCTGTCCCCAACGCGCGCAAAAACGTCACCCAGATTAGCTTGGCGACGCATCACCCCCACAGAGGCTACAACGACGGGTTGTCGCCAGAGGCTGCGATGGGGAAGCTCTGTTTATATATATATATATATTGTATTTTATATATGTTACATATATAATTGTATATAATCATATATATATACATAATTGTGTGTAGATATAAAGAAAAACTATATTTTAGGTTACTTTAAATTTGGCCCGTCGATTTTTTAACTATTGAAAATCAAAGTCTATCATAACAAGTGTATAACGGATAATTTATAAAAAATTTTAACATCGTTAAACCTAACTAACGGAAGGGAAGTGTGTATAGTTTTTAAAAATTACATGGGATTTTTTGCCTTCTTTTTCAACACAATGGGGTTTTCAAGTAAATTTTTAAAATACATTGGGATTTTATACAATTTAAATAATGGCGGATGGTGCATGGTTATTTGCAAAAGCTTGTCGAGTTGGATGTTAAAGAAAATGGGGAGTCTTTGCTAGGCCTTAAATCCAGTTGGCCTCTTTTTCCGTCTAAGCCATGTCATTAGCCACGCAAGCTGCTGGGTGTTTAAATTGCGCACATGGACGTCGGAACCCTAAGCTCCAAATCTCTCCGACGCGTTTTTTGTGTAATTTTGGTCAGAAGGATAAAAATTGCCAAAAAATTAATAATTACAGGACTAAAATTACCAGTCCTGTAGTTATGGTCCCAATTTTTGCCACTCCCTATACTTACGGACCAATTCTATGTGATTTTGGGGCACTTTCTTGGCACTCTTAATTGTGTTTATTTGAAAGCACAGGTCAGTTTAAGGAAGACAAACATATGTATCAAGACTAGGTTTTTAGTTTGAATTTTTCCGTGTATGTAAGTATTTGTTTAGTTTTATTTGTTAATTAATGGTACTTGTAAACTAGTCACATATTGTTGATCCTTTGATAGTTGATTCACTAGAAAAAAATGACTTTTTAACATAGTCAATCATCATAATTGAAAGTAAAAAAAATGATATTTCCAGCATTTCTTATATCCAAAATTGAATTGATGGATTCGAGAGTTGAACTACAGAACTATTCCACTTTCTTCCTTCCTTGAAATTCTTTGATTTCTAACATAATTCATGAGCATTCCTGAAAATTCTCTTGCACTAGTTCAGTACCCGAATTACGCAATCCTCGAAAAATTCTCTTTCAAGCCTGCGAATTTGGCGTCCTTTCTTCACAAATTTCTAGCAACGAGACGAAACCCCACTCACCCAATTGCCCAAGCGTTTTCCTTGAGATTACTCAAAACTTTTAAGGCAATGCATGACTTTTCTTTCACACAAACACTCAGACCCCGGTTCAAGCACCCATAGTAAATTATTAGACTGCTCTTCTAAGATTTGAACTCTTCTAACGTTTATATCAGCAAAATGGGGGGATAAAAAATAAACCACAAACAAAGGGTATCTCTAAATTTACTAAAACGAACTCTAATTATTAACATTAATCTCCTATTCCTATTTACATTTAATAACCCAACCTTACAATATTAACGTCCCTGCAAAACCAAGAAATAAGAATTACAAACCTCTTCTTTCAAGATTTGGCAATATTGCATTTTTCGTCCTGTATGTATAGGGATATGGCAAATTTGGTCGAATTTTCGCAATTTTAGTCCTTCAGCCCATTTTAGGATCATTTTGCTCTTCTAGCGAAAAATGAACCTTAGCCCCTATCATGATTCAAGTTTGGCCCAACATGCTTCCGAAATAAACTAAGCCCTCATAAATTCATACCTTTTTTTTTGACCGCCTTGTTCCTGGGTATTCCAAGTTCTCGGTTTTACGGTCTTCTTCCAACCACACTACCGCAATAGATGATTCGTAGGTACTTGGTTCCTTCAACAACAAACAACACAATCCTATTTCGTTTCCTACCTTAGGGCGTGAAAAGGACTCCAATATTGGGACTTAATAATGTTTTGGATAAACAAGTTGAACAAAAACCTAACTTTTTATTGAAGAAATATAGGAAATATTACATAAATATTATTCCTTCATTGGAGGAGACAACTGTTTAGGCTCTCATAGGATAGAGGACTAGACTCATTAGGGAAACCCCTATAAACTGAAAGATTAAAATACTAGAAAGATTGAAAACACTCAGAATAATGCTTTGAAGAGTAGGAGAAGTTTTTTCTGATGCCCCCTTCTGCTTCATCGCCTCATTATTTATAGGCGTCCGCGGACTTCAAACTCGGACTCCAACTTGATTTTTGATGACGTCATTGCTTCTGTCATCATCTTGTCTTTTCCAAATGGCGTCATTGCATACGTCATCGCCCCGTCCTTTCTAGCTATTGGTCATTATGGTTTGTTGGCCATGTGACTTCCAGCTGTCTTCCTTGTTTTGACTGTTGGCTTTTGTTGTTTTCTACCGACAGTCTTATGCTTTCAACCTTTTACATCGTCTAACTTTTACC
>NC_026148.1:7085269-7107387 GCF_000512975.1 Sesamum indicum | reverse complement strand
TCCCTTGTCTTGGTCCGGTTCGGATTTATTTTTTGTGACCCGAATCTTTGTCTCGAACAGGGGATTTTCTTGTTTCTTGCAGCAAGGGCACAGATGGTTATGCCATTGCCCAACATGCAACATGTTGCACGCTTCATCCTTGTGGCTTTGGTTGGTGGCAGCTTATTTTCCCAGATCAACATCCTCTTTTTCTCGAATAAGCTTTCAGCGAATTTAACAGGAACGATTGTACTTTATTTGAGAAGATTTTAAATGGATACTTGACTTTGTCCATCTCTGTGAGACAGACCCATAATCCCCAAGCTCTCCTGGTAAAAATACTGTCTTCACTAATAGCTGATACCAAGGGAGCTTCTCCGAAGGCAGCTTTGATTTTGTTGAAAGCTACCATATCTGGCCTCTGCAGCTTCATGAAATGGAATGCTGGATGTGTTGAAAGCTACCATATCTGGCCTCTGCAGCTTCATGAAATGGAATGCTGGATGAGACCCTTTTCCTGCAATTTCTGGAGCTACTGAAACAAATTTTATCTCCAGAACATCGCCTCTCTTTAAGTGGGGGTTGTTTTGCCATGAATCAAAGACCGCCCCACTAATCCACTCCGGAAGTTTTGAGATTTTCGGAAAACTCGGTGACATAGTATGAACTGAAGCAAGAGCTCCAAAATCATACCATTCTCTGACATCTTCTGGTTTAGACCCTTCTAACATCCAAACTCTATTATATTTTTCGAACGTTTCGATTATGGTCTTGCCTGGGTTGACTCCTTTGTGGGAAATTAATTTTTTCCACATATGCTGATAATCCTTCCAAGCAGAAGAAGATTTCAATTCGTTAGTATTAGCCTTAAAGGTGCCTGTCATTGGCCTAAGGCTAATCTCTCCCTCATTAACCCCAAAGGTGCTGGGTTGACTTGAACCTACAGGAGTTTGCACTTCATGTGATTCAATTGTTGCCGTATCACCAGAGTCTGGTGATGGCCTTGTGCAATCGGTACTTGAATCCGACGCTACAGGTGTAGAGCCCTGTTTTCTAAAGGCATGTTTTGGGTCATGCTCCCTCAACTCGTGAGTCATCCCCGAAGGTGACGCCTTCCCCGAATTGGTTCTAGTAGATCGTTCCATAGCGAGGTAGACGCTAATATGGAACTCCTTATTGCGACCTGGACAGTGTCTAGATCGATTCTTTGAATTTGTCCGGCAACTTGGGCGTTCACCGCTAGCTGTCCGAACTTCCTGTCAAGCTCCTCGAGGTTTTCCCAAAGGTGCCTGAGTCTCAACATGATGGAGTTTGCTTCAGATGCCTCCATCTCTCGTCAGAAAATCTGCAAGAACATTTTCATGAGATTTTATAATGAAAATATTATAACAATAATATTGGCATTCAGTTTGTCATCTGATAATACGAGCTTTCTCTATTTTTGATTCTAATTTATTTTTTAAGAAAGCTTTGATATTAGTATTATCAACTTTTAAAGTGAATTTTTTAGCAAGTAAAAATAAAGGCCATTTCTTGAAAGCCTTCCAAACCACAAAGAATTCTTTCTCGTTTATGTGCCAAACTTTTGCTTGTTGTTTTGAGAACATCCCTCCGGTATATCTACTGGGTTCTTCTCCTATAGTTGTCTTCTTCATGAGCACCGCCGCCCATCTGTAGTCATTGGCCTCTGTGTAGACTACCAATTCATCCCCATCTTGCGGTATCGCAAGCTTTGGAAGGTTACTGCAAACTTATTTTAGCTCAGGAACCCTTTTGGTGTGGATTTCTTCCTATTTCCACTTTGAACTCTCCGTTTCATTCAGAAGTGGTCGAAAATCATTTCTGTATCTTGCAAGATCCTTAATGAAGATTCCTACAAAATTAACAACTCCCAAGAAGCTTTGCAATTGCTTCTTGTCTTTGAGTACATCTGGAAAATTACGGATTTTCTCCACAATATGATCCTGCAGCTCAATCCCTGTTTCATCAATAAGGATTCCTAAAAATTCAATCTTATTGACTGCAATAGTGACTTTCTTTTTAGAAAGCACTAATCCTTCTCTATAGCATGCATCGGAAAATATTTCAAGATGTTTAATACGTTCTTTCATATTTTTTTATGCAATTAGTATGTTGTCAATATAGACAAACATGAACTCAAAATAATCTTTGAAAAGATTATTCATTTCCTTTGAAATATCTGGGGTGCATTAGCTAGACCCATTGGAAGCACATTCCAGATATACTGTCCCTGTGGTGTGGAGAATGCAGTAAATTTCTTTGATTCATTATCCATCTTAATCTGATAAAACCCAGATTTGCAATCGAATTTAGAAAACACTTTTGCTCCTTTAATGCAATCAATTAAGTGTTTTCTACTAGGAATGTAATAACCATCAAATTCTAATATCTTATTAATACCTTGATAGTTAATAACCAACCTGGGTTTACCTCTCTTTATTTCACCATGATTTCTTACCAGAAATCGAGGGCTACTGTAGGTAGAGACTCCGGGTTCAATGAGTCCAAGACTGATATGCTCTTTGATTATCATCTGCATATCCTTCTTATCCTCCATGTTCATCTGGATAGGTTTGTACCAAACATACTCGTATTTACACTCATCTTTGATATTCAAAGTGGCTTCGATCTTGTTCCTATCCCACCAAGCCAGAGGATTTTCACTGAAGTTCCTCTGAATAAGCCTCTTGATATTCTCAAGAGAAAGCCTGCTTTCTTCGTTAATGTCTAGCGATTTCATTTTTAGTAGAGCTTCTTTAAGGTTCAGAATTTCCTCCTCGGATTCCTTATAGAAGCTATCGCTGTCCATGAGTCCCTACTGTCTGAAAGACAAAAGGACCTTACCAAATTTTCTCTTATCCTGCATTTTCGGATGAGTTAATCTGGCATCAAAATCACCACGTTTGCTGTGAAATTTTATTGGCATTATTCTATTAAATGCCTTTTCTCTTCGCAACACCTGTATCTCACTACCACAGTTAGTAGTAAAGATTAACAGATTCCTCTGAGTATCCTGCATATATCTTGCAAATATTTGAATGAAATTGTTACCTAGCAAGATATCGACACCTGTATCATGAAAGTATATAGGAGGTGTTTTTACCCTAAACCAGGATGATCCAAATGCTCCTTCAATCATGATTTTGGCTTCTCATATTCCCTTATTGAGTATCAGGATTTTCTGCGAAAAATCCCTTCCTGCGATAACGGGTAAGGTTTCCCTTGCTTCCTTAGGGAAAACTCCAGGTTTTGCCGTGCAAATTTCTGATCCTGAATCAATATATGCTGCAAAATATTCTGTCTTATATTGATCATACAAAATACCGACAGATATGTATATGGAAAAGGGACTCATCATTTAATCCTTATGGTAACACCATCAAGACTGAACTCCATTCCGTTACCTTTTCTTCCCCATGATTTATGATCTTCGAGGAAACTTAACCCCAAAGTCATACTCCCATTATCTCGTCCTGCAACACCTGCAACTAAAATTTCATGGCCTGCTATTTCTAGCATGCCCTCATATTTTCCAACAACAGGTTGCTGCAAATGATATAAGTCATCACAAGGAAAATAATTCTCTTTTTTAGTGATGTCGAATATAACTTGTATTTCTTTCCATCCTTCAGGGCATCTAAGTTTTACGTTATCTACCCTAATCTCTTGAGGAGTTAAAGATTTTAATAACTCTTTCTCCTTTCCTTTGTAGCCTATAATCTTATCTTCTGAAAAGGACATTCGACTACTAAACTCAGTCCTAGAGCTAAGTGTCTGATCTAAGACTGGGTGATCTTTTATAATAATATCAACACCACCTATTCTAGGTATCCTAATAGGATCTGGTGTCATTACCTTGGCGAACTCCTTGAAAATTCTAGGAAACTCAATATACTCTTTCCTAAGAAATAAATCTGAATGATGGGTATTGGAAAGGGCATATGCTATTCTTTAGGTTATAGAATACGGTCTATTTCCTTCTTTCATTAGATCTTTTCTTTTAAAATCTTGATGAAGGGTTAAGACTCTATTGAAATCTTGGTCTGCTAGGTTGTATGCAATCCTAGGATGAATGTCAAACATCAATTTTCCTGCATACAAATTTCCTATCATTGTTCCAAGACAACCATCTCTTAAGTTATTGATTCTTCTATCCATTATCGATAAATGTATTTCTGAATCAATTCCTTCCTTAAAAGTTGCTTTTATTACTACTTCAATATTCCCTGTATGGATCCATTTCATAGTAATAGCTACTTGTTCTCTAAGCTTACTCAATTCTTCAAGAATTTCTTCTTTAGGAATTAACTGCATTTCCATCACATTACTAGTAAGTTCCATAGGTATAGAAAACTCACCTGAACTTACTTTGTAGATTATGTGATGTTTCCTTTGGTTCAATCCTATCTGGTTCAGGACTTTCCCAATTCCTCCAATCCTAAATCCATCGTATGGGCTGAGGTTGGAATCTTGCCGCATGATTCTTTTCCATGGTTTTGTTTGACACTGTCATTCTGGAAAAGAATCCTAATAGGCTTTCAGAAGTTTGAAGCCTATCTCCCCCGTTGTAATTATTCTGACTCGGTTGAAGATCCACCCGAATCAGTCTCTATTTCCTCTTCATAGACGCTTTCGTTTGAATGAAGATCATCGAATTGATAGATAGGTACCAAATCGCCATAGTATACTGCATCTAGGATATCATCCGTGGCTTCAAGTTTTCTCAATTCACCATGTTTCTGCGGGCAGTCGGGAGATATATGTCCTTTTGCTCCGCAAGTTCAGCAATTGCAGTCTTTGAAACTTTCATTGGCTCGGATATGGGCCCATCTGAAAGTTCTTCTTGTAGGGGTTCTTCCAGTGGATCTTCCATCTGTTCGTATAGATCCTTGGGATGAAACCCTTGCTGGTCCTGTACTCTGTCCAGATTTATATGTTCTGGCTTTGGACTTGGACCATCATGATCTCCGCCGGGAAAAGGTTCTTCTGGAACTCCTAGGGTAGGAGTCCCTATTCTGCTTCCTCCTTTTCCTTAGCTCACTTGATTCTCCTATAATAGTTGGAAAAGCATTGTTATCACAACAGAGAGGGGTTCGTTTGATTTTACCTCTCAGTCTTTTCATATTCTTCTGGATGGATGCTTGATAACACCAATCATTCAATTTGTTTTTAAGGAAAGACATTCTTCGTGCCACTGAATCTAGCTGTCCTTCAGGTACTTTGTATGATTGGATCAACATTTTTCTCCATGGACTGCATATCTTTGCGAAGAACATTGGAGCTGCTACTTCCATTGCTACTCCAATCTGGAAAAAGTACTTGCGAAACCAATAGATGTATTCATCTACTGCGCAAATACTTTCAAGGCTAAAGAGAGCCTGTGCATATTCTCTAGCTTTTTCTGCTCTACTTCCTTCGAAATATCCGTCTCCTATGAAGTGTATCTTGATAAGTCTTCCTAGCCGGTCTGCTATCTCACCTTTTGAGTCTCCGGCAAGGATGCTAGCTTTGGTATCTTCTAGGGTATTATCCCATCCAATCTTTACCGATCCCTCTAAGCTCAACTCCACAAGCTTTATGAAATTTTCTTTGTCGAGTTCTAGGGTAGTTGCTGCTATCTTGATTGCTGCAACCCATTCGTCTATCAATTTCTCGGTATTTCAAGAATCGATAACATCCAGATTCAGTATAGCGCCATATGGATGTAAGGGCTGGAGCATGGTCCTTGCCCAATGTGTATTCTCCGGCACTCTTTTTGGATTTCTTCCTAGATTTTCCTTTAGCTTGGTTCCCACAAACGTTAGAGTGGCGTTTATGTGGAAGTCCGCACTTTCTCTAATCGGTTGATCCTGTGGAGGATCATTAGAGCATGTACTTCCCTCCGGTTGTGGTAATGATGGAGTGATCTCATTCGTTTGGATATTGACTAAATCCACGATCTCGAGTTGGGAAAAGGATTAAGCCAATTCTTGTAGATCTGATAGATCCGCTCTTGTTACTTCCATTATTTTATAGATCTAATAGAAGCAATAATCAGATCTTCTCTTGACTTCGGCTTTGGAATCTCCATGGCCTTCCCCTTCTGGTGTAGAAGAGGTACTGTTCCAAGACCGTCCCTGATTCGCTCCTGTCTGGATCTAGATGTCTCAGGGCTCTCTCGTTGATTTCTCTTCAGATCTGTAAGACCCTTGTGTAGATCCGGAAGGATCTTAAGGGCCTCGTCCACCTTTTGGCTCAAGGATTCTATTTTCATAGGTATATGTATTAACCTATGTCCGTAGTCTTGAACCGTCTTTTGTATCTCTCTCAGATCTTGGGAGATCTTTGATGTATCCGGCTCGAGTTCTTTTCAATTGAAATTATGTAGGAATTTACCCGTTCCGTTTCTCCTGGCTGGGATTCTAGCATGGACTTTAGTGGAATGTATACGTCTTACTGCATTTCCTGGTAGTACTTGTCGGACTTCAAAATTTCTCAACCACTCTTGTTTTTCTTCTGGCGTGAGAAGTTTTAGATCAATCCTCTTGGGACCGTTGTCATATTTATCAAGAATTTTCATGAGAAATTCTCTTCTTTTTATTTCCAGAATCTGGAAATATTTCTTATTTTCAGAATAACTCGAACTTTCGTTCGATTCCATTCTCTCTTGGAAAGTCTTCTCCATTAGTGGAATAATATCAAAATGTAATATAATTATATATTTCTTCAATAAACCTAGGCTCTGATACCATTTTATGCGAGCATGAGTGGAAAATATGCATTAATGATTAAAACTGGACTAAACTGCACAATTTAAAAGCTGGGAAAGGGTAAAATTATCCAAAAATTGGCCAGATTTGTGCGGAGGACTGAAATTTCGAACTTTTTGAAACTTACGGGACTAAAATTATCAGTCCTATAGTTACGGGACCAACAACGCCACCCCCTTACTTACAGGACTATTTTTGCAATTACGCCTTCAAGATTTCCTACAACTTCTGGCATATTGTGCGTATTGTTTCACCTGTCTCTAAAAATAGTTTCCATGGCCGAGGCTGGGTTTCTTAATTTCTTAGCCACAAGAATTATCATCACCCATTCTTGTTCGAACCCAATGATTCTCAGTATCAGCCTAATGTGAGTAATTGCCCGACGATAATGAAGACATTTTCACTGTTTTTCTTCACCTGCAACTTCATTTGCAGCAAAAATATGAGAGAAAGAGAGAGCTTTACTTACATAGGGGTGAAAAAAAGCAGGAAGAGGGCCTCTTTTCCCGCCTAAGCCACATCATTAGCCACACAAGCTGCTAGGTGTTTAAGTTGTGCATGTGGATGTCAGAACCCTAAGCCCCAAATCTCTCCGTCCCGTTTTTGAGCAATTTTGGTCGGAAGGACTAAAATTGCCAAAAAATCAATACTTACAGGACTAAAATTGGCAGTCCTACAGTTACGGTCCTTATTTTGCCACCCCCCAATACTTACGGGACCAATTTTGCAAGTTTGCCTAGAATTATTATCGGGTGAATAGCAATTTACCTCCTATGATATTAAAAATGAGCACATTATCCCGTATGAAAAAAATATAACAATTTACCCCTTATAATTTTTATAATAAAGCAATTTCCTCTCTATATGAGAAGGTAAATTGCTTCATTTTAAAACTCATAAGGGGGTAAATTGTTGTATTTTAGAAAATATAGAGAGGTAAATCGCTATTTATTTTTTCACAAGAGGATAATTTGCTCACTTGCGATATCACACGAGGATAGCTTGCATTTTTCTGAATTATTATCTACAAAAGAAGTAGAAATGAGAATACTTCATTCACTTCCATCCATATAATTTCAAGTACTCTTTGACTCTTTTTTCAAAGTCCTTTTCATTTCTCCCTCGCAGTACTTGTTTGTTATCGTCTCTCCCCCGTATATAGCCTTGGATAGAATTGACTGCCTGATTGGGGCTGCATTTCCAAACATTCTAACTCGTCGGCAGTTCCTCATAGTGCGACAGGGTCAAAGAATAGTGAGCCTCTCACCCTCTTTAGTGCTCTTTTCCAAAGGACTTAGGCCTGGTCCGCCGTCAAGGCCAATTCTACAAACTATAATTCGGACGAATTCGATTATGAATTTAGGCTATCCTCGTCCGCCCACCGTTACTAGGTAAATCCTTGTAAGTTTATTTTCCTTTTGTTATTGAAATTCTTAACTCAGCAGGTAATGCCGCTAGACATAGGGTCTCGATCTGAGGCACTTTGAGCCTTTGGATCAGTCGCACAGGACAACACACAAGAGGCCAATTTCCTCCCTATCGCACTTTGAGAAGGGGCAAAAAAATTCTTGATAGATAGGCAGATGTGCCTCTGGCCCAATAGCTTCGGGCACAACATGCATTTAAAGACTCGATAGTTCAAGGGATTTTAGAATTCACACCAAGTATCACATTTCACCACATTGTTTATTGATTGAAGAGCCGAGATATCCATTGCCTAGAGTCACTTATGCAATCAAGAGATGTCCTCTCTACCAGGCACCCTATTGATGGGGCCCCGTATGGTGGATGCTTCGTTGAGTATTCCTAGCGCTTCTTGTGCTAGGGTTTGTTAGACCACAGAGATTGTGCATGCACATGTGCTCGCACGGGGGGCAGAGGGGCTAAGACGGGGCTTCTCACCCCCTCTCCCCCCACCGGGGGGCCCCAACTTTTTTATTCACTTATTCGCAATCTTATTTTGCATGTTATCAGAATGATGTTTCTGCAAGTTTACCTATGAAAATCTTGTTTCGACTTTGAAGGGAAAGTGGATAGGCCTACTAAGTGGCCGAAGTGTGAAATACAATAAATAAATAGAATAAAATCAAATAAAGAGGTGTACCCTTTTGGTGCAAATAAAACACTAAAAACATATAAAATAAACATGCGCTTATTAGTGGCAAAGGATGAAGAGAAACGAACAGAAAAATTAACCATGAAAATATTCCTTTTTCGAGATTTATGATTGGCTACTCTCGTTGACTTCAAATCCTTATTCAGATCTGTTCACGTTGAATGTTCAAGTATAGAGCCTCTTTAAAGTTAACCCTCACCATACTATGGGAAGATGGATCTAATCCTTTTACTCAAAAGGATTAGATCTAATGGAAGAAATCAAAATCGTTTTGCACTGTTAATTAGTGTAAACAATTTTTTCTTATTCTCAACTTGAGTACAATTCAAGGAGAACTCAAACCATGCAGAAAAGGGTTAGAAATTTGTAGGTTTGGTTGCACAAAGAGAGAGCCAGCCAAAAGAAGATTATGAGAGAGTTTTGTGAGATAGTGTTATAGTGTGTTCAAAAGACATAGTATTTTTAAACTACCACACCTAATTTCCACAAAACATGCAGTACTTGTTCATAATCAACCTATTTGGCATGAGACTCTTCTAAAGAGACCACTTGGGCAAAACTCTTTTCGAAAAAGGTCTGGCAGATTTGGTCTCATCCAACACCTGCTAAGGTTTGAATATTTGGACTAAACTTATTTTAATTTGTCCAACAAGTTAAATCAAGCTCAATAAGAATCCATTGGGTTATTATTTAATCGGCAGTAAAAAAATTTATGTGATATTTAATCTAATTAAATTTACATAGGCCTAAATATGTTTGATTAATAAATTAATCAAGCCAGAGAAACTAATTAACTTAACTCCATCTCTACTAATTAATAAAATTAATACATTAATTAGACAAGTCCATTACATCTTTTAAATTAATCCAATTAACTTAGAAGACTAAGCACAATATTTAATTAATTCAATCAGTTAAATTCTAGGGCCATCCATCCAATCGATTATCCCAAATAAATAATTTAATCATTTATTTTTCTTCATGAATTAATTTAATTTGTTCCTTTCAGAATTAATTCTAAATTAATTTCATCACTTCCACATTGATTTGTGCATGACTTTTTAGGTTCACCTTTAGCTAGAGTTGGGCTTGTGACTAACAAAATTAATTAAAATCTAATTTAATTAATCATTTCTAATTATTCAATAACTAGAAATGCCCATTACCATCGGTGGCCGTCTAGCAACAGTCCATGTCACTAGATGGCGTAATTTACCCATCAACATGTAGATGGGCCTTGTAACTTCTTCGTGGGCCTCCTTCTCCGTGGCCCTTCTTCTTCATGGGCTTGCTTAAAATAAAAAATCTCACTAAAAAGTCCTGCACTACTCTCATTACAACTCAAAAGAAACCCCAATCAGATGTCAGGGAGAGTATATAATGAGAGAGATAGCAAACCTTATTATTTCAAGGCAAAAAATGAGGGGGAGAGAGAAGAATACATTACAAGGGCATACGAGCCCAACCATAAGCATAAACATATAAGATGTCATGGGCTCCATGATATACATACATACATCACATAATATACATCCCATGTAATATTATAATCCATGATATCCAATATCATAAAAAATAATTATACGAAGAAAACACAAGCTCGAAATTTGCAATCAAAAGGATGATCGAAAAATATGTGCATCCAATGCACATAATAAATCCAACTAATCATGCAATTTTAATTTTAGAAAAAATTCAATAAGAATGTATCTAGATACATTTTTTTATCTACAAGGTATATTTCTCTTTATTCCAAGTAAAGAGATCCCCAACAATGACTAGAATTGCACCTTCCAAAATTACAATTTGCTAGCCATTTATTTTCTTCCATAGAAATTTTCAATGGTCCAAAATAGAGGGCTTGGCCAATTTTTATTAATAAAAATACAAGCCCAATGGATTTTTGTTTAAATTTAATTTTCATAAAAATCCATGTAATTTTGCCCAACTTGTATTTAACCTAATTAAATACATAAGCCTAAATTTTAATTAATTAATAATATCCAACTTATAAAATAATAAGGACAAGCCCAATATAAATTAATGCCAGTAATTTATTCTTGTGACTTTTTTTTTTCGGTAAATATAAATTTCATTAAGTAAAGGAGTACAGAGGTACAATACAATATTTTTCAATGCTAGGCATCCCCCTCGACAGGCCAAACGGATCCGCCATAAGCGATAAAGCCCATATGAGCTAACAGAATAAGGTAAGTCGGCACTAAGGATCCTCTGTCGTACATCCCCTATAATAATAGCAGCAAGGCCTGCAACATCACATTCCACTCTGTCAAATCGACGAAGGTAGCGTTAGCGCCAAATGTGGTAGACAACTGCAGCCAAAAGAGCGCGATAGGACTGGGAATGAAATCCTTGCCCTTCCATTTCGTTGCTGCCCACAAAACATCCGTTGGCCAATCACGGTTTATTCTTGTGACTTTTCCATCCAATGGATCTCTCTTTTATAAGTAATGTAATTACTTGTGGAATTAATTACTAATAAATTCCTTGTTTCTTTTCGGTGATTTATGTGTGACACTTTAGGTTCACCTTTCAGCTAGAGTTGGGCTAGTGTCTAACACTATTATTAATTTAAATCTAATTTAATTAATAATTTTATATTAACTCTTAATCAAGAAAGCCCATCACCGTGGGTGGCCGTCTAGTAATGGTCCATGGCACTAGAAACCAGGTGAAATTTCGTGTGAACATTTAGGCTCTCAAGTCCATACGGGTACGATCCTTCCATCTACTGTCTTTCGGGGCTTAGTCGAGGGCATGAAATTAGGTATCGGTTCCCATCCTGGATTAGGCGTCTATGCTTAATACTTAAGATTGCGTTACAGTAAGTTTCTCGATGTAGGAACATCCTGTTCCTATTCGATCAACAACTGTGGCCACAAGTTCATAGAGTGTGAACGCATCTCCAAGTTCATAGGAGATACATCTGTTATATACTGATAGGGGAAAGATCCTCTTCCTGCAACTCACCGTCCTCGCTATATACTCCGACTGCACTGGACAAGGCCTATGATGATTATGTTTGTGACACAATCACCTCTCGTGCAAATCCAAGATACAGTCATCGTATGTACGTGACTATCGTGATTCCTCAAGTTTGAGGACTATACCCATCTATCGAAGCCGGAGATTTGAGTTATATTGATCAAGCCTCCAAGGCTTCAATATGACAATCCCCACGAGTCAGTTCAGTTGATTCGACATTTAGTCAATCAACCCACCTAGATCGCAAAGACGCCTCGTGTATGTCACCGATGAAACACGGTACTCACTATTGAATGTGACTCTTAGTGAAAATTTTCATAGGACTCTCGATGTCCATTTTCGAGATCCTAAACTTGGAACGTTTCAAACCCAACCTTTTGGTAGTTGGTTTCATGACTGCCATCTAATTGTTGCCCAACTACACGGTTCCCAATTGGTCTGTGTTGTGATTTTCAAGTAAGTGCAAACATACAGAATGAGCACAACAAAGTAGATGCCAAAATTACTCATTTCATTCTCTTAAAATAATATTACATAATATCAATCCATTGTCAGAATAGAGTACATCTAGGTGAATCTAATTTGCTTTTTGGTCATCTATCCTAACATCTCTTTAGGTTCATCTTTCAGCTAGACTTGGACTAGTGTCTAATATTATTATTAATTAAATTTTATTTAACTAATAATTTTTTATTTACCCTTAATCAAGAAAGCCCTACACCATAGGTGGCCGTCTACCAACGGTCCATGATACTAGAGACTAGGTGAATTTCCGTGTGAACATTTAGGCTCTCGAGTCCATACGGGTACGGTCTTTCCATCTACTGTCTCCCGAGGCTTAATCTAGGGCATGAAATTAGGTGTCAATTCCTATCATCGACTAGGCATCTACGCTTAATATTGAGATCGCGTTACACCAAGTTTCTTGATATAGGAACCTCCTTTTTTTATTTGATCAACAACTGTGGCCACAGGTTAATAATGTGTGAATGCATCTCCAAGTGAATAGGAGATACCTTAATGACATACTGACAGGGAATGGATCTTCTTCTTGGAACTCACCGTCCTCGCTACATACTTCGACTGCACTAGACAATGCTTATGATGATGATGTCTGTGATACAAATCACCTATCATGCAGATCCACGATACAATTATCATATGCACGTGACTGTTGTGATTCCTCAAGTCTAAGGACTACTCCCGTACTATCGAAGTTTGGGATTCAAGTCATACCGACCAAGCCTCCAAGGCTTTCATATGACGATCCCCGCGACTCAGTTTAGTTGATCGACACCTAGTCAATCAACCCATCAAGATTGCATAGACTCTTCGCGTCTGTCACCGATGAAACACGATACTCACTAATTGAATGTGACTCTTAGCGCAAGTCTCTATACGACTCTCGATGTCCAATCTTGAGGTCCTTGACTTGGAATATTTCACACCTAACCTTTTGGCAGTTGGTTTCATGAACACTATCCAATGCAGGGCCCAACTACACAGTTGTCAATTGGTATATGGGCTTAGTTGTGATGTTGAAGCAAATGCAAATATATAGAATTAGTACAACAAAGTAAATGCCAAATAAGCGAATACTCATTTTATTCACTTAAAATAATGTTACATAATATCGATTAGTTATAAGAATAAAATACATCTAGGCCAATCTAATTAGCTTTTTGGTCATTTATCCTAACACTTTTGACATCATTTACTACTGGCAAGTTGATGGAGAAAGAGAGAACGAAATTCTCCGCACGATTGGATGGATCTCGAGGGCAATTGATTGAACCACTATTGAACCACATTTTATTTCTTATGATTATTTTTCTCCTAAATTCGATACTAACTTGGGCGTCGGAGTGCTAATGCCGTTATTGCAGGTCCCCTCTTCAAGATTTGCATTCGCTTCGACCCAAACTTTGAGCATAGTTCATATCAATTGGACCCATGTGTTTCCCGAACTCATCAATTTAATTCAAATATATTTTCGTAAATTATATTTATGTATAAAATAGGGAGAAAGATTCGAATAGTCCTCTATTTATGTCCTAAAATCATTTTGGTCCTTTAACTTTAACAATATCAGCTGAGTCCTGTATCTTTCTTTTTTGCTTAGATTCAGTCCCTCATCCAATTTTATGACCATTTTGCCCTTCTTTAGTAATAAAGTCTAATAGTCCATTTTAATGCTCTAAAGATGGCACAACATGCTTTGACCGCTCTGTTTCCTGGTATTCCAAGCCCTCGATTTTATGAACTTCCTCCAACCACACTACAGCGGCAGATGGTTCGCAGGAACTTGGCTTCTTTAGTAACAAAACAGCACAGCCCTATTTCGTTTCCTACCTTAGGGCGTAAAAGGGACTCTAATATAGGTAATTAATAGAATTTTGGACAAATAGGTTGAATAGAAGCCTAACTTTTATTGATGAAATATATAGAGAATATTACATAGATGTTATTCCTCCGTTGGAGGAGACAACTGTTTTGGCCTCTCATGGTGTCGAGGACTTGACTTGTTAGGGAAACCCCCATAAACTGAAAATTAAAATACTACAGAAGATTGGAAAAGAATCAGAACTCTAATGCTTTGAAGAGTAGGAGAAGTTTTAATAATGTCCCCCTTCTGCTTCATTGCATCTTTATTTATAAGCGTCCGCGAACTTGAAATTCGGACTCCAAACTTATTTTTTGATGATGTCATTGTGTTCGTCATCACCTCGTGATTTCCAGCTATCGGTCATAATGATTTGTCGGTCACATGATTTCCAGCTGGCTGCTTTGCTAACTGTTGGCTTTTGTTGTTTTCTGCCGACAGTCTTATCCTCTCGATTTTTTACATCGATTAATTTTTACTTCTTTTGGTAAAAATTTTTCTCTTTTCCGGGTTTGTTTTTTGTTACCCAAATCTTTGTTCCAAACATGGGTTTTTCTTGTTTCTTGCAGCAAGGGCACAAATGGTTATGCCATTGCCCAACATGCAACATGTTGCACGTCTTCATTCTTGTGGCTTCGGTCGCTGGCAGCTTATTTTTTCAGATTAACATCCTCTTTTTCTTGAATAAGCTTTCTGCAAACTCAGTGCTTTTTCCTGTTATGGAATTTAACAGGAACGATCCATTCACTTTGTTTGAGAAGGATTTGAACGAATACTTAACTTTGTCCATCTCCGTGAGAGAGACCCATAAACCCCAAGCTCTTCTGGTAGAGATACTATCTTCCGTAATGACCAATACCAGGGGAGCTTCGCCTGGGGCAACTTCGCCTGGGGCAGCTTTAATTTTGTTGAAAGCTACCATATCTGGCCTCTGCAACTTCATGAAATGGAATGTTGGATGAGACCCATTTCCTGCAGTTTCTGGAGCTACTGAAACGAATTTTATCTCTAGAATAGCGCCTCTCTTTAAGTGGGAGTTGTTTTGCCATGAATTAAAGACCACCCCACTAATCCACTCCGAAAGTTTTGAGATTTTCAAAAAACTCGGTGACATAGTATGAACTGAAGCAAGAGCTCCAAAATCATACCATTCTCGGACATCTTCTGGTTTAGACCCCTCTAATATCTAGACTTTGTTATATTTGCTGGACGTTTCGATAATGGTCTTGCTTGGGCTTACTCCTTTGCGGGAAATTAATTTTTCCCACATGCGCTGGTAATCCTGCCAAGCAGAAGAAGATATTAACTCGTTAGTATTAACCTTAGAGGTGTCTGTTATCGGCTTAAGGCTAATCTCTCCCTCCTTAACCCCGGAGGTGCTAGGTTGACTTGAATCAATAGAAGTTTGCACTTCTTGAGACTCAATTGTTGCCGTTTCACGAGAGTCTAGTGATGGCCTTGTGGAATCGGTACTTGAATCCGACATTACAGGTCTAGAGCCCTGTACTCTAAAGGCATGTTTTGGGTCATGCTCCCGCAACTCGTGAGTCATCCTCGAAGGTGACGCCTTTCGAATTGGTTCTCGTAAGTCGTTCCATAGCGAGGTGGATGCTAATAACGAACTCCTTATTTCAACCTGGACAGTGTCTAGATCGGCTCTTTGAATTTGTCCGGCAACTTGGGCATTAACTGCTAGCAGTCCGAACTTTCTGTCAAGCTCCTCGAGGTTTTCCCGAAGGTGCCTGAGTCTCAACATGATGGAGTTTACTTCAGATGCCTCCATCTCTCGTCAGGAAATCTGGAAGAACGCTTTCATGAGATTTTATAACGACAATATTATAACAATAATATTGGCATTCAGCTTGCCATTTGTAATACGAGCTTTCTCTATCTTTTATTCTAATTTATTCTTTAAGAAAGCTTTGACATTAGTATTATCAACTTTTAAAGTAAATTCTTTAGCAAGTAAAAATAAAGGCCATTTTTTAAAAGCCTTCCAAACCGCAAAGAATTTTTTCTCGTTGATGTGCCAAACTTTGGCTTGTTATTCTGAGAACAACCCTCCTGTATATCTACAAGGTTCTTCCCCTGTAGTTGTCTTCTTCATGAGCACTGCTGCTCATCTGTAATCATTGGCGTCTGTATAGACTACCAATTCATCCTCGTCCTGCGATATAGCAAGCTTTGACAGGATACTGCACACCTGTTTCAGCTCACGAACCCTTTTTGTGTGGATTTCTTCCCATTTCCATTTTTAACTCTCCATTTCTTTAAGAGTGGTCGAAAATCCTTTCTATATCTCGCAAGATCCTTAATGAAGATACCTGCAAAATTAACAACTCCCAAGAAGCTCTGCAGATGCTTCTTGTCTT
The DNA here is from genome assembly GCF_000512975.1 of Sesamum indicum. Classification (NCBI taxonomy): domain Eukaryota; kingdom Viridiplantae; phylum Streptophyta; class Magnoliopsida; order Lamiales; family Pedaliaceae; genus Sesamum; species Sesamum indicum. The sequence continues at coordinate 7,090,761 of NC_026148.1, read as the reverse complement.
TGAGCACGTCTGAAAAATTGCGGATTTTCTCCATAATATACTCTTGTAACTCAATCCCTGTTTCGTCAATAAGAATTCCTAGAGATTCAATTTTATTGACAGCAATAGTAGCTTTCTTTTCAGAAAGTACTAAACCTTCTCTATGGCATGCATCGAAAAATATTTCAAGATGTTTACTATGTACTTTCATATTTTTGGATGCAATTAGTATGTCATCAATATAGACAAACATGAACTCAAAATAATCTTTGAAAAGATTATCCATTTTTCTTTGAAATAGCTGGGGTGCATTAGCTAAACCCATTGGAAGCACATTCCAAATATACTGTCCCTCTGGTGTAGAGAATGCAGTAAATTTCTTTGATTTATTCTCTATCTTAATCTGATAAAAACTAGATTTGCAATCGAATTTAGAAAACACTTTTGCCCCTTTAACGCAATCGATTAAGTGTTCTCTACTAGGAATGTAATAACCATCAAATTCTAATATCTTATTAATACCTTCATAGTTAATAACCAACCTAGGTTTACCTCTCTTAATCTCACCATGGTTTCTTGCCAGAATTCCAGGGCTACTGTAGGTAGAGACTCCGGGTTCAATGACTCCAAGACTGATATGCTCTTTGATTATCATCTGCATATCCTTCTTATCCTCTATGTTCATCTAGATAGGTTTGTATCGAACATACTCGTATTTGCATTCATTTTTGACATTCAGAATAGCTTCGATCTTATTCCTATCCCACCAAGCCAGAGAATTTTTACTGAAGTTCCTCTAGATAAGCCTCTTGACATTCTCAAGAGAAAGCCTGCTCTCTTCGCTGATTTATAGCGATTTCATTTCCAATAGTGCTTCTTTAAGGTTCAGAATTTCCTCCTTGGATTCCTTATAGAAGCTACCGCTGTCTATGAGTCCCTGCTGCCTAAAAGACGAAAGGACCTTACCAAATTTTCTCTTATCATGCATTTTTGGATGAGTTAATTTGGCATCAAAATCACCATGTTTGTTGTGAAAATTTATTGGCATTATCCTGTTAAATGCCTTTTCTCTTTGCAACACCCATATCTCACTACCACAGTTAGTAGTAAAGATTAACAGATTTCTCTGATTATCCTGCATATATCTTGCAAATATTTGAATGAAATTGTTACCTAGCAAGATATCGGCACCTGTATCATGAAAGTATATAGGAGGTGTTTTTACCTTAAACCAGGGTGATCTAAATGCTCCTCCAATCATGATTTTGGCTTCTCGTATTCCCTTATTGAGTATCAGGATTTTTTGCGAAAAATTCCTTCCTGCAATAACGGGTAAGGTTTTCCTTACTTCCTTAGGGAAAACTCTAGGTTTTTCCGTGCAAATTCCTGATCCTGAATCAATATAAGCTGCAAAATACTCTGTCTTATATTGATCATACAAAATACCAAGAGATATGTATATAGAAAAGGGTTCGTCATTCAATCCTTATGGTAACACCATCAATACTGAATTCCATTCCGTTACCTTTTCTTCCCCATGGTTTATGATCTTCGAGGAAACTTAACCGCAAAATCATACTCCTGTTTTCTCGTCCTGCAACTAAAATTTCATGGCCTGCTATTTCTAGCATGCCCTCATATTTTCCAACAACAGGTTGCTGCAAATGGTATAAGTCATCACAAGGGAAAAATATTCTTTCTTAGTGATGTCGAATATAACTTGTATTTCTTTTCATATTTCAGGGCATCTAAGTTTTACGTTATCTACTCTAATTTCTTGAGGAGTTAAAACTTTTAATAACTCTTTCTCCTTACCTCTGTAGCCTGTAATTCTATCTTCCTAAAAGGACATCCGACTACTTAACTCAGTCTTAGAGCTAAGTGTTCGATCTAAAATTGGGTGATCTTTTATAACAATATCAACACCACTTATTCTAGGTATCCTAATAGGATCTGGTGTCTTTACCTTTGCAAATTCCTTGAAAATTCTAGGAATCTCAATGTACTCTTTCTTAAGAAATAAATCTAAATAATGCGTATTGGAAAGGGCATAAGCTATTCTATAAGTTATAGAATATGGTCTATTACCTTCTTTCATTAGATCTTTTCTTTTGAAATCTTGATGAAGGGTTAAGACTCTACTAAAATCTTAGTTTGCTGGATTGTGTGCAATCCTAGGATGAATGTCAAACATCAGTTTTCCTGCATATAAATTTCCTATCATTGTTCCAAGACAACCATCTCCCAAGTTATTGATTCTTTCCATGCTACCTTTGCGTAGCCACTGTTTGTTGTGCCCTTCCATATGAACTTTCGCAGCCTCTTTTCAATTTTGTTTGTAACTTTCTTTGGTAAAATTAAATCTGAAGCCCAGTATAAGCTCAACGACATGAGTACAGATTTAATAATTTGTACTCTACCGGCGTATGAGAGTGCCAAACCCTCTCAACCAGAAATACATTTATCAATTTTCAACAATAATGGACGACAATCACCAATCGATAATCTAGAGGATAATAGAGGAAGTCCTAAATACCTTATTGGCTGAAGCCCTTCCTGGAATCAAAGTACTACCAGCATTTCCTCCCGTAACCCCTATGCTGACCGTGAAATGATAAGGTGACTTTTCTGAATGTTAAGTCTGAGGCCCGACCACTCGGAAACCAATCCTATCTTAAGGGCTCCAATAAAGTCCATATCAGCACGACAGAATAACAACAAGTAGTCAGCAAACCCCAGCTGAAAAATTCGAGCTGAATCACATTCCAATGGAAGGAAAAGAGCTCATCCTGGTCAATCAACTGTAAGAAACCTAGATGTAAAACCTCCATCACAAGCACGAACAGGTATGGTGATAAAGGGTCACCTTGAAGAAGCCTTCTCGCACCCACAAAGAAACCATCGGGCTTCCCATTCAGTCCAACAGAAAACGAGGGCGTTGTGATACACGGCTCGATCCACCTTTTAAAAATATATGGAAACCCAAATAACTCCAGAAGAGCAAGTAGGAAGTCCCACTCCACAGTGTCATATGCCTTTCGAATGTCAACTTTTAAAGCACATAAAGGAGGTAAACGGGCCTAGTTATCTCCTGTGCCAACATAATGTTGTCTCCTATGCTTCTATCTGGGACAAATGCCGCTTGGCACGGACTAATAAGCTTGTCCAGTATCTCACTCAACCTTTGGACTAGGAGCTTGGAAATTATCTTATATAATGCATTACAACAGGAAATAGGACGGAAATCACTAACAGACATTGGGGAATGTACCTTAGGTATGAGCGCCAACAAAGTGGTATTGATCTGTTTTAGAATTCGGCTAGAAGTAAAGAAATCCAACACTACCGAAGTAACCTCCTGACCCACTATTGGCCATGCAGCTTTGAAAAAACCCGAGGAGTAACCATCCGATCCCGGCGCTTTATCCTCTGCTATGTCAAAAACGGCCTGCTTAACATCAGTTGGGGTTAATGGCAATAATAGAGAGTTAGCGTCCTCCTCATTTAGCAGATGTCTGGCCCAAGGTCGTAGGAACCCAATATCTATCACAACTCGTCGTCTTTCCCCTCCTACGAGATTTTGGTAGTAGGAGACAAACTCATTAGTTACCTCTCCTAGGTCCATGTGGGTGACTCCTTGATCATCTGTAATTTGTAAGATTCTCCTCACCGATTTTGAGCAATCTTGCGAAAAAACACCCGGGAACACTGGTCACCCTCCTTCATCCACTGTATTTTCGCTCGTTGTCTGAGCATGATCTGTTCAAGTTTGGCCATTTTAGCCAACACTATCCGACAGTAGTGTTCCAGTTGTAAGAATAACTCATCTCGTTTGTTTGAGCTAACCAGTATTTGCGCCATCTCTAGAAACCCTTTTGCCAGTTGTACATTATGTGTTAGGTCCCCCTTATTCCTCCTTTGCTCTCAGAAAACCGGTTTCAATACTTTGAGTTTCCGTGTTACCACATACATAGGCACCCAAATAATGTTGTCTTGCCAAACACGCTGCACCCTGGATATAAAATCTGGTGAGAGGGTGTGGCAGTTATCGAATCTATACCTCCGAGCTGTTGCTGTCTATCCCCTTAAAGCACCATCGGTGAGTGATCTGAAGTGTGTGGGGTGAGGCTAGAGTAAAATGAGTTCGGAAATCGTGCCATTCATCTATCATTAATCAACATTCAATCCAGACCTTTCCAAAGATTCCGTGGGCTCGCGCTGCAGTTGTGCCACATGTACCATTCGCCCTGCATGGATAATGGTAGTAATCCTGCATTCTGGATACAAACATTAAACTTTTCCATTTCCATTCGAATGTCACTTAATGCACCACAAATTTTGCTAAGATCTCGCATTGCACTGAAATCCCTCCAACCAGCCACGGGACGTCAACACAGTGCATGGCAATTGTCTCCAGGGACCTCCATAACTCCCTCCTATCGGCCACCTCAGTAATATTAACAAGACAATGCATAAATTGTGTACCGCTTTCAATCACAACAACATCAATGATATTATCATCGCAAGCAATCCATACCCGATTACCAGAAGATCCATAATCCACAAATCATTTCCAATGGGGTAATAAGAATGATTGATTTTGAGCTATATTATTAATACGAACACGAGTTTCAAGGTGACCGAGAAAATGTAACCTAAACTCAGCAACGATGTCTTTGACTGCCAGCTGATGATCTCTTTTGTTTAGGCCACGAACATTCCATATTGTTGCGTTCAACATGGATCACCGAGTATGGGGCTGCTAGGCTTAGGACCCCGAGACGACTCATCTGTATCATCGAGTAGGTGTAGTGCATCAAAAGTATTATATATAACAAGTGCCTTGCCCCTCTCCTCACGATTTGGGCCCGTGGCAGCTCTAGGAAACTCTCGGCCCTCTCTTTGCTTTTCTACAACTCAAGTTGGTGATGGTCTACGTATCTCCCGATCAAGTCGAGATAGTATAGAAGTAGTATCACGAGTCACTGTCTGCTTCTCCCTCATGTGAGCTGTTGGATGGTTCCTACTCCGTCCATGCACTGCTGGTTCACGCGGTGCCCCCACTTTATGAACATATACAGCAATCGGTGGCTTAGCTGGCTTTGTTTTGTTAAGGGCACACTTTGGTGGAGTACCCCAAAGTCATACAACTAGTGCACTTCGGGGGTAACCATTCGTACTCAACGTCATCTTTGCATGGTGATTCTCCCCCGTCCTCATGTGGTGTCATAATAATAATATGCTCCGGTAATTTTGAGGTCACATCCAACATAATGCAAATACGAGCGAAGTCCAGTCTCGTGCATGCTCTCGTAATTGCATCCGGATATAAAGGTTTACCCACACTACTGGCCACCGTACTAAGGCCCTCCTCTGTCCATAACTCCACCAAAAGGTGGCGTAGTTTGATCCAAATAGGAATCTGTGCATGCTGTAATTTCCTCAAAACCATTCTCGGCTCCCATTTTTTAAGAACAATAGGCTGCCCCTGGAACAGCCATGGCCCCCCTTCT
>NC_026148.1:7016860-7085259 GCF_000512975.1 Sesamum indicum | reverse complement strand
AGGGGGGCCATGGCTGTTCCAGGGCCAGCCTATTGTTGGACTTCCAGGAGTAGGTTGGACTTCACTACTTTCGGGTTCGCTAAAGATCTCACGACTTTATTTTATCCTATGGATGGCTATTCAGGAAAAACTACCAACAACAGACAAACCTTGGCTCACACATATTGGAGGTTGTATTCTATGTGATGAAGAAGCAACCGAGATGCATAGTCACTTATTCTTCTGATGCCGATTTAGCAGAAGATGCCTTATAGCCATACGGGAAATCATTCGATTCGCTTGGCCCAATCGCACATGGGCAATGGATGTGGAATGGGCAGTGAGGAAATGGAGAGGGAAGCATATCATTAATGCAGCATACCGAGCATTACTTGGGTCATTCGTTTACCATTTGTGGCGAGAAAGAAATTCCAGACGGTTCCAGCAGATTGAGCACCCGCCTAATGTATTGGCTTCTCTTATTATTGACGATGTTAGGCAAAGGATATTGAGTCTTAATCTTTTTAGTTCGATTAGTACATGTGCTCTATATAGACTATGGCGTATGCCTTGGCCTGTCGAGGGAATACCCAATTAATTATTGTACTGTACCATATTTTTCATTTATGAAATTTACCATTATACAAAAAAAAAAAAAATAATATCTTCCATAGAAGTAATTGATTTAAATTGGAAGAAAAAGAAACCATTAATAGTACTGGTCACCTCTCTTAACCCCGGCCATACCGACACCGCCTATTCCTTCAAATGGTGGAAATATGGACGTTTTCCCGAGAAAAATATCCTACCGCGGTAGCTTTCCAACGTTTAGACCCATTATGAATGGCATCTTGCGTCGGTCTTACAATCACCTCTCCATTCTATAATGTTGGCGCAATGTACGAGAGGGTCTTTCTAGACGAATGGTTAAATGCATGCGCACTTTTATCATTAATAATCAGTTCCGGACATGCATGCAATGGGATGTTATTCACGTATAATCCCGTTTGAACTGGAGTTTGAAAATGAAGCTGTTTTTTTCCCACCTCATTGCTGACATCAGCCCTGGCGCTGCTGACATAAACCCTGGAGTTGCTGATGTCAGCATGAACCCCAACCATCACTTGTGCCATTTCATCCTCTGCCATATCATCTGCTGATAAAACCTCCACGTCACCTTCCACGTCACGAAAAGTGTGCGCCACCTCAGTAATGGGAGCCACGTCATCCTCCGATGGACCAGCCACCATCTTCCCCTGCGAGTTCATCTTTTTTGCCGGCGGAAATGCGTCAGTCATGAAAACAACAACAATAGAATGTTGTGAACTCGTCGATTGTCCTATTTCGCGCTCCAGGGACGTCATCCGGCCGGCCAAAAGCCCCAAATCTCCAGTTGGCGATGGAGGAAGATGATTCGTCTCTTCAATGGAGTTCGACGCCAGTGGAACGCCCTTCAACGGAGAATAAGTCGACGATGAAACTTCTACCCCTCTGGTCGGAATCGCATATTCACAGCCCTTCATCACACTTTCACCGGCCTGAAACTCAGGCGTCGCCGGTTGAAGGCTAAACGTCATGCCTGTCAAGTCTGCATCTTTCTCGCCTATTTTTTCGATCGCCGGTATCAGGATACCCCGGCGAGCCTTGATAAGTACACGAGGAATGCCTTGAAGTCCTCCTCTCAACGATGGTGCCTAAAACCGATAGTTTTTGCCACGGTCAAACCTCGCCTCGCACCGGTTTTTTAATGCTGCCAACGCAGCCATAAAATTAGCATCACCTTCGTCCACTACCTTGTTCGCGAGGCGTTGGATTTCGTCGATGTTAAACGCAGGTGCTGTCACTCGTTCGCCATTGTTGGAGCTTGAAGAAGTACCAAGAAACCCTAGTTTTGGCGGCTGTTCCATAGCGCCCTTTTCCATGGGCAAGTTTCGATCTTTCTCAACCAGAATTGTTCCTTGCATCTCTCTGACCATAGATCTGACCTTAGTCGTCGGAAAAGAGCTCGTTTCCGGCAAGATCTCGAAATCTGGCCTTTCATCTTCTCGTCGAAAAAATCGTAGTTTCTCATCTCCGCCAGCAATCTGGTCGCTGCCACTTATCACTCCGATGTGCCCATCATCGGCCAACCCTTCCTCCTCGTCACCCAAGTTGCCGGCCGGAATTTGCATGTTAAAGCATTAGTGTGTGTGTTTGGAGGTGTGCTAGTGTGTGAGAGAGAAGAGAGAGAATTTTGAGAGTCCACCTTTACGCTTTATGAAGTTTTCTTTGTCGAGCTCTAGGGTATGCTGCTATCTTGATTGCTGCAACCCATTCGTCTATCAATTTCTCGGTATTTTGAAAATCGATAATATCCAGGTTCAGTATAGAGCCATGTGGATGTAAGGGCTGGAGCATGGTCCTCGCCCAAGGTGTATACTCCGGCACTTTCTTTGGATTTCTCCCTGAATTTTCCTTTAGCCTGGTTCCCACAAACGTTGGAGTGACATTAGTGTAGAAATCCGCACTTTCTCTCATCGGTTGATCTTGTGGAGGATCATTAGAACATGTACTTCCCTCTGGCGGTGGTAGTGCTAGAGTGATGTTATTTGTTTGGATATTGACTAAATCCATGATCCCGAGTTGGAAAAGGATTCTGCCAATTCTTGTAGATCTGATAGATCTGCTCTTGTTACCTCCATTATTTATAGATCTGATAGATGCGATATCAGATCTTCTCTAGACTTTGACTTCGGAATCTCCGTAGCCTTTCCCTTCTAGTGTGGAAGAGGTACTGTTCCAAGGGCGTCGTTGATTCGCTCCTGTCTGGATCTAGATATCCCAGGGTTGTCCATTTGATTTCTCTTTAGATTTGTAATTTCTGCCTTCAGATCTGTAAGATCCTTATATAGATCGGGAAGGATCTTAAAGATCTCGTCCACCATTTGGCTCAAAGATTCTATTTTCATAGGTATATGAATTAACCTATGTCCATAGTCTTGAAGCGTCTTTTGGATCCCCCTTAGATCTTGAGAGATCTTTGGTGTATCCTGCTCGAGTTCCTTTCAATCAGTCATAATTTTTAGAACTAAAATTATGTAGGAATTTACCTGTTCCGCTTCTCCTGGCTGGTATTCTACCATGGACTTCAGTGGAGTGTAGACGCCTCACTGCATCCCTGGTAGCACTTATCGAACATCAAAATTTCTCAGCAATTCTTTTTCCTCTTCCGACCAGAGAAATCGTGGATCAATCCTCTTGTAACCGTTAAAACACTTGTCAAGAATTTCCATGAGAAATTCTCTTTTTTGTATTTCCAGAATTTGGAAATATTTTCTGTTTTCACAGTAACTCGAACTTTCGTTCGGTTTCATTTTTCTCTCAAAGAGTCTCCTCCATTAGTGGATAAATAATATCAAAATATAATATAATCATATATTTTTTCAATAAACCTACGCTCTGAACCATTCTAGACGAGCATTGACAAAAATTTGTGAAGAGAGTGCATATGGACTAAAATTGCTTTTTAAAAGTTGCACAAAGGTAAAATTGTTCGAAAATCTAACAGAGGACTAAAAGTAAGCAATTTCATACGTTACTAGACCTAAACAAATATTGGCATAGTTATCGGGTTAAAAATTAAAATTAGGCATACTTAGCGGATTAAAATGATACTTTTTCTGTATAAAATATATCAATTAAGTATAAAAATACTTAAAAAGTGATGCGTGTGATTTTAGCACGGGTCAAAAGGTCTTGGATCTTAATGTTAGATTTGGGCTAATTGAGTAAAGCTCTTGAGAAAGAGGAACTGCAAAAAATAAAAGGTTACCACTCCTATACTTCCAGTTAGTTTCGTATTTAAGAATAGATAAATATAAAAATAAATTATGATGAGAAATTATGATAAAAGTGATAATTCCGTATGTAAGAGCACGAAATTAGAGGAGCAGAGTATCACCAAGAGAAGTTCTCGAGTGTGGAAGGGGGTTGTCTGTTGAGAGGGGCCTTCCCTATTTATAGAGGGGGAGTTTCTTTGTGCCAGGAGTTTTGATGAGGGGGACTCGCATGCCTAGCGAAGAAGAGGGGATAAGGTTCCACTTTATCCGTTCCTTAAGCAACAAGTTTCCAAATGAAGGGTGACTTCTATTTGGTGAGGATTCCCACCTCGTGAGGAGTCTGGCCTCCAAAGGACACCTTCCTCTCTTGGGTTTGGACCTGAGGAAGGGCAGCAAACCTTCGAGTCGAGCCTTCGAGTTGGGCCGAGCTCATAAGTTCACTCGTGGACAATTTTCGTGGGGGAACCCTTCCTTAGGTTGAGCCTGGTAAACCTCCCTCTTTAGCTGGTCTTGAGGAAGCGGGTCCCTTTTTCAAGCTAGACGCAATAATTTTGGGTTGCCACTCTCTTGGGCTTGTGGGCCTGACTTGGGCCCAGCGTCTCTTCTTTGGCCAATCGTTTTTGGGCCATGCCTCTCAATTTAAATAAATTATATTTACCCTTTAAATATATTAATTAAACATAAAAACTTTATATTAATTTTTTTAAATTATATTATTTTATATAAATATTTATTAAATTAAAATGATCATTATAAGTATTTAAAATTTTTACTATTTTTTAAATTTAGAAAAATTATCACTTTTAGTTATTTTTAAAAAAATTAAAAAATCGCCTAACTCTCGTTGCCTCCCCCTTGCCGCTGCCACCCAATGACCTGAATTTGGGTGACGGTGCGCAAAAACGTCACCCAAACTAGTGTGGCGACACATCGCCCCCCACAGATGCTATGGCGACGGGTTGTCGCTAGAGGTTGCAACAAGGACGCTCTGTTTAATATATATATATATATACATATATTGTGTTTTATATATGTTACATATATAGTTGTATATAATCATATAAATATATAATTGTGTGTATATATCAATTAAAATAATATTTTTAGGTAACTTTAATTTGGCCTGTTGATTTTTTAACTGTTGAAGATCAAAGGCTATTATAATAAAGGTATAACCGATAATTTATCAAAAATTTTAACACCGTTAAACCTAAATAAGGGAGGAGAAGTGTGCATAGTTTTTCAAAATACATGGGAATTTTTGTCTATTTTTTTTCACAAAATGGGGTTTCCAACTAAATTTTTAAAACACAAGAAGATTTTATGTAATTTATTATTTTTATTACTTTCAATCATGATGATTGACTATGTTAAAAAGTCATTTTTTTCTAATGAATCAACTATCAATGGATCAACAATATGTGACTTATACTTTACAAGCACCATCAATTAACAAATAAAAATAGACAAATACTTACATAAACCACAAAATTCAAACCAAAAACCCAGTCTTGATACATACGTTTGTCTTCCTTAAACCGACGCGTGCTCTCAAATAAACACAATTAAGAGTGCCAAGAAAGTGCCCCAAAATAACATAGAATTATTATCTACAAAAGAAGCAGAAATGAGAGTACTTGATTGATTAAAAACTAGCATAGACAAGAAACTCTGATGTCAGTTCTTGCTACATATAAGATTCAAAAGTTGACTCCTAACTGAATTCATGCAAGAATAACAATTAACAGTCGAGAGAATCTATGTCATGGACGAGGGGATCCCGAAAAATCTTTACATCCATCATAATACTCTTATTACACTGCGAACTACGATTGACTTCAAAAACACAAACATCTCCCTCTTGGAGCTTATTTGATGCATAAAAGCTAACCCAACCTGTGGCCATTCTGGCCCGGAACTGACCAGTTCTCTGGAATGAGAGTTTGATTGGCCATTCTCTTCTATTAGGATCTGTTAAAATTATACTCGAGAAGCCATTAAGATTATTTGACCTCGAAAAACTTGCTGGGATAGTCTGAAATTTGCAAAGACAAATTCGCATTATAAGCCAAACTTGTAATTTTTTACAATATTAAAACTCAAATCTAATAAATGGAGCGGTAAACTCACAACTTGTCCAGATTTCTGATGAGAAGATTTCAGTGTCAGGACGAAATATGGCTTTTTGCTGATAACCGATTCCTTGTCTGGTTTCCCTGCAGAATGGGTCAAAGGTTGTAGTAAATCAATATATATTATCTACTTCATTACAATATATGAAAATCTCTAGGCTAATTTCAAGAAACGATTATCTTGTATCTGCACAAAAAAAAACTTACATTTATTCAAGATCAATTTGGACAATGATGAACTAAATATATGAGTCTCACGTTGTGATCATAAGCTAAAACCTCAATCATATCATAGAGAGAAGAACATACTCTTGGTGTTTCTTGAATGGTACTTGGAATGAACTTGTCGACCAGGATCCTCTTTCTTGAACTCCACAACAAACTCTTTGTTGCAGGCACTCACGTCAAAAACCACAGCATTGAAATGCAAGTCACCAGTGTGTTCGAACACAACAAAGTCTCCAACACTCAGCCCATGATCACTCACAAAGTCAGGCCATCCATTCACGAAACTTATCAGACCTTCAGGGTTTCTGCACACATTCATCTTCCACATTCCTTTACGACTTGTTACAATGGCCCAATCTGATCTCTCTTCCCTTACCTTCTTACAGAAAGCTGGCGGCAAATTCTGTTAACAAGCAAACGACAACGCAGACATATTTGCATTGGGTTGTTTAGACACTTAAACTAGCCAAAAAAAAAAGGATTAAGACAAAATAATTCGAAAACAGACGTAAAAGTTCACCAATTTTCCCTGGAAACCAGGCATCATGATCTTGAAAAAACACCTTGGATTTCCTTCCATTTCACTATGAGCAGGGAAAGCAAAAGGGGAGTCCCGCTAGTTTAAGAACCTGTATGGATATTTAGAAGGCCAAAAGTCGCTAGACAATTGAACCTTTTGATGATTGAAATTTTAAAGGCAAATGAAGAGTTACAGACTAATTAAAACAGCCGCCCAATATGCCTCTTTTCTGTTTCTCGAGAAAGTTTGTACTATGTTTTTCGCAAGTTTCTAGATATGTTAATGGATGGAAATTGGGTTAAAATGCATGCAATTTATATGTAATATTGCAAAAAATCAATGTTTATTGGAGACTCTTTTTGGGTAATTCATTTCACTATATAGTTTATCAGGGTGAAATTTATTGTCATCCCCAATTTTCAAATTAATTTCAAAATTATCTGTCTTTTTAATTAATTTTAAATTAGTCATTCCCATGATTTTTGTTTTCAGCCAAATTAAATAATTTTTCTAAATTACCTTTCTAAATATGTCAACTTTTTTTTTTTTTAATTTTATGGAGAACCAACCAAACAAAACTAGAGTATGATCCACTTGAAGGAGCAGAAAGGAAAAAGGGAAACCAAGGAACCACAACCATCACTCAAGAAAACAGAACCCATTAACTAAGACAGAAATCCGACACCATTAAGCAGGAGGAAGAATCCCATGGTGAGTTTGACGGGTCTTCTCCGTTTCCTTCGGGTTATGATCAATCAGCAGAAGACTCGCCTCAAAAATCCATACTTGTTCAATGACTTCATCAGCAGAGATCTTTACATTCTCAAAAAGCAGCTTGTTACCAGTTGATAAGGATCTTATAGCCAAATACAAAAGAAGAATCTTTTATTAAAAGCAAGTAAAATCTTCTATTTAGACGTCAGATTCTGAGGTCGCACGGGAGGTCGCAGGGGAGGTTGCTGGTCGCACCGGGTCAGGATCATGATACCCAGGTCAAGTTGTTTGGATCTAACCCACACACCAACCCGGCTAGGTGGCAATGTAGGAGACTGCTTAGTCATTGCATGAACAGTTCTAAGTTCGACACCTGTTGAAAATTGGGACCCACATAAGTCCTATAAATAACCCATATCATGGCAGAAAGAGGTATCTTCACTTTTATCATTTTAATCTCAAACTTAGCTCGCACCATTTTCTTTTGACCTCAAGTGACTTAAGCATCGTAGTGTCGTTGTCGGGACGAACCCGACTAGTTTCACCTTCTTGTCTTGTCCTAAGGTTTTATCAGATTCGGGGAGGTGACGTGGGTAAGATCGTGCTCCTTGATCGTGTCCGCACGTAAATGAGCCGGATCAGATTGGCACCATATGTGGGAACGTCTGAGGATAAAACAAATATTAATATGGAGGGAAATTCGAGGGAAAATGTGCTAGAAATTGAGGGAACACCAAGGATAGATGAGTGAATGATTCAATTAACACAAACCGAATTGCAACGAATGATGGAGGAGGCAAGTAGAAATGCCATTATAGCATATGAGTGTAAAACTACCCTGCCAGCAGAGAAGGAGACAGCAAGGAGGAGAGTAATGAAGGAGAGAGAAGTAGAAAAAATATTAGAAGGCATAAGCAAGAGGGGTCCAGAACCAAGACGCTTAGCAGCCTCGTCAGAGGTGGGATCGAGCAGTCGAGGTGGAAGCTAGAGGCGAGAGCCCGCGATCTCGTGAGTAGAAGTTGATAGTGTGGGAAAACAAATCTGAATGTTCGGAAAATAAATTGATGAACTAAATAGAAGGGAAGAATTAGTTTCACTTAATAAAAATTCCCTATTTTGTAACAAAATACTGACAAAAGTTGTGAACACCAATTTACGGATGCCTAATCTTTCAAAATATGATGGGACTAAGGACCCACAAGAACATGTGGCTGCATTTTATTTAGTAATAAACTTGAATGGGCAGTCAAGTTCTGTTAATGAAAAGCTATTGTGACCACACTAACGGGGAAAGCTCAAGAATGGTTCATCAGCCTACCGCATGATAGCATAGAATCACACGAACTGTTGGTGCAGAAATTTACTTTCCACTCTGCGAGCAAAAGGAAGCAGAAGAGGTCTACTACATATCTGTTCACTATTCGACAAAAAGATAATGAGACCTTGAAAAATTTTATGGGAAGGTTCAACAACGGAACTTTGGAAGTGCAGGACCTGCGAATAAATATGATGGTCAGTATCCTAATCCATGGTCTAAAGAAAGGGCCATTTGCCTCGGCCTTAGCGAGGCATTTGCTAACAGACGTAGAACAATTGATGCGCTTAGCACATAAGTATATTGATAAAGAAGTGATGAATGATGAAAGATGGAGAGTGACTAGGTGGAGATAGGAATAGAGATCGTGATCGCGAGAGAGATGGAGATAAAAGGCAAACATTTGACAAGGATCGAGACCTACCCTACTAACCAAAGTACCACAGGTACACTCCGCTAAACACGACTAGGACTAAGGCATTGATGATGGTGGAGAAAACGGATGTCTTAAAATGGCCTTGTCATACTCGATTCACACCTGTGAAGAAGTTCTCTAACGAATATTTTAAATTTCATCGAGAGCGGGGTCATGACACAGAGGATTGTTTCCAGTTAAAAGATGAGATAGATCGATTAATCCGGCAGGGATATTTTAAAGATCTAATTCTGCATGGTCGCGATGTAGAAAGCGGTGCTCGAAAAAGCAGATCAAGGAGCAGGGATAGAGGTCAAGGTCGTGAAAAAGATGAGAGAAAGGAATCTAACGTGCGAGACAATGCACCTGTGAAAGATGTAATATATACCATTGCACGAGGACCTGAAGGAGGTGATTCGGGACGAACCAGGAAAAGACAGGGAAGGATAAATCAGACGAGCCAATTAGTTATGAATGTGGAGCCTGAGGAAGAGATAGTATTCGGGGACAAAGACGTTGCGGAAAGAATCGGGTCGCAAAATGATCCAATGGTAATCAAAATAGACATAGGTAATTTTGTTGTTCACAAGGTGCTAGTACACAATGGGAGTTTCACAGATATCATCTTCGGAGATGTGTTAGTTAAGATGGGGCAAGACAATGCCAAGTTGGAACCCGTGAGGACACCGCTGGTAGGTTTTGGAGGTACTGAGGTAGAATCACTAGGAACAATCGATCTGCCTGTATCACTGGGGGAAGAACCCAAATGCAAGACATTGATGGTTAAGTTTCTATTTGTGGACACACCTTTCGCATACACCGTCATTTTGGGAAGACCGGGTGTAATTCTTTCCGAACAATTGTTTCAACATACCATCTTAAAATAAAGTTTCCTACCAAAGCTAGAGTAGGTGGGGTCATCTGCGATCAGAAGGAGGCTTGAAGATGCTACAACTTATCCCTAAAAAAGGGTGAATGCAATGAAAAGAAGCGTAAATTGGGAGATGCGTGTGAAGATAGTAAGATGGAGGCAAAAAAGCTAGAAAGAATTCAACTAATAGAAAATCATAAGATGGTAGAGTTGGTGCAGGGGGATCCAACCAGAACTACCCGGATAGGGTCGCAGATGGATGAACACCTAGAGACCCTGATGATTGCGCTGTTATAAAATAATGCGGATGTATTCGCTTGGAGTCCGGCAGACTTTCGAGCGGTGGATCCAGAAATGATAGTACACCGCTTGAATGCGCGACTGGTGCAACAAAAGAAGAGAAATTTCAATGCAGAGAAGAATCAGATTGTGAAAGACGAAGTGGAAAGATTATTGAAAGCCGGATATATTTCAGAAATTCAATACACGGATTGGCTGCCAAATGTAGTTGTAGTGCCGAAGCCGTCTAGTAAATGGTGAGTATGCATTCATTTCACTGATCTAAATAAGGCTTGCCCGAATGATCCCTATCCGTTGCCAAGAATTGATGCTCTAGTAGATTCAACCGTAGGATATGAATTGTTTTCCATGATGGATGCTTACCAGGTTATCACCAAATCTTTATGGCAGAAGAAGACAGAAGCAAAACATCATTTATAACCGAAGGAGGTAATATTGCTATAATGTAATACCCTTCGATTTGAAAAATGCAGGCGCAACATATTAGAGATTGGTGAACAAGATGTTTGAGGAACAAATAGGGAAGACGATGGAGGTTTATGTGGACGATATGTTAGTGAAGAGTTCAAGGTCGCACAACCACCTGACGCATCTCGAGCAGGCTTTCACAATCATGAGGACCTTTAGGATGAAATTAAATCCAACCAAGTGCACTTTCGGGGTGGCCGGAGGTAAATTCCTGGGGTATATGGTCTGTGAAAGAGGTTTCGAAGCGAATCCAGAGAAGATATAGGCAATCTTGAAGCTGAAGTCACCTTCAACCATTGAAGAGGTTGAAAAGCTTACGGGTAAGCTCGCATCCACCGTTTTATTTCTATATCGTCAGATTGAAATCTCCCTTTATTCAAGGTGTTAAGGAAAGCCAAAGAGTTTAAGTGGACTGAAGAGTGCGAGCAGGTTTTTTTCAAGATCTGAAAAGCTATCTGCGCTCGCCACCACTGCTAGAGACCCCGAAGGAAAATGAAACACTCTACTTATACTTAGCTGTTTCTGAAAATGCGGTGAGTTCTTAGTTAGAGAAAATGAGGGGGTGCAGAATCTAGTATATTGTATAAGCAAGATGCTGCAAAGAGTTGAGAAAAGATACGCTGAGATCGAAAAACTAGCACTCGCATCAGTGGTCAATGCTCGCAAACTGCGACCATATTTCCAGGTGCATCGGGTAGTAGTGCTAACAAATCACCCACTACGAAATGTGTTGGCACCACCAGATGCCTTCGGAAGGTTAGTTAAATGGGCGGTTGAGCTGGGGGAGTATGCCGGCTAAGAAAGCACAAGTATTGGCGGATTCTGTGATTGAGCTCACGGGTGAATCCGAGTCGAGCCAAGAAATAGAAAAATGGATGTTGCACGTAGACGGATCTTCCAATACCAACAATAGAAGAGTAGGGATATTAATCCAAGGGCCGACAGGAGTAGAAATCGAGGTGGTGGCAAGATTATCCTTCCCGACCACCAATAATGAAGCCGAATACGAAGCTCTAATTTTGGGGCTAGAGCTAGCAAGTGAGTCTAGAGCAAAAGACCTAGAAGTATACACCGACTTACCGATGGTAGCCTTACTGATCGAGGGGACCTACGAAACTAAGGAAAGGGCAAGGATATTATATCATAAAAAGGCTAAGTCCTTGATGACTCGGTTTAACAGATGTCAGGTCCACCAAATTCCCAGATGTGAGAATGATAGAGCAGATTCTCTGTCAATGTTTGGAGCTACACTTTCAGGAATTCGAGATTGCAAGATCACGGTGATGCTCAAAGATAAATAAGCAATCTCGGATGAGTCTGAGGTAAATGCTATTAGGGAATCATCCACCTGGAAAGATGAGATAGTGGAATATTTGAGAGATGGAGTTCTACCCCGCGATCCCATGCGTGCGAGAAAACTAAAAATCAAAGCAGTCTGCTTCACATAATTGACACACAATTATACAAGCGAAAAATAGAGGGACCATTGTTAAAGTGCTTAGATGCTGACAGGGCTGAGTATGTTATGAGGGAAATTAATGAACGGAGCTGTGGAAATCATTCGGGTGGCAGATCTCTGGCTCAAAAAGTGGTAAGACAAGGGTTCTTTGGCCCACCATGGTAAAAGACATCAAGGAACTTGTCCGGAAATGTGAAGCATGTCAGAAGTTCGCATCACAAATTCATGCGCCTCGACCCCGTTGAAACTTGTTAAGGTCACTTGTCCATTGATCAATGGAGGATAGATATTCTGGGACCATTTCCCCCAGCACGAGCTCAAAAGAAGTTTATTGTTGTAGCCGTAGAATATTTCTCCAACTGGGTAGAAGTAGAAGCTGTCACAAAAATTTTAGAGGGAGTGGTGATCGATGTCATCTCGAAAAACATCATATGCAGATTTAGGATTATGAGAATTCTAATTTTAGATAATGGTATACAGTTTCAGGGGAAAAAGGTAACAGCTTGGTGCAAGGAGCTGAAAACAAAATTTTGCAGCGGTCGGTTACCCTCAAGCAAACGCACAAGCGGAGGTCACAAACAGAATGATCCTTCAGCATCTAAAAGAAAGATTGAGCTCAAAAGGATCGTGGGTAGAAGAGTTACCTAGAGTGTTGTGGGCTTATCGAACGACCCTGCGATCCTCAACAGGTGACGTCGTTTTGCCTATTTTATGGTTCTGAAGCTATAATTCCTGCATAGATAGGCGAGGAGTCCCATTGGATAGCTACTTATGATCCAACGACCAATCATGAAGAACGATCTTTCGACATGGTGATGGTGGAGAAGAAAAGAGATGCCGCCTATGCAAAGATGCTCCACCACAAGGGCTTGATTTTGAAAAGTTACAATCAAAGGCTCAAGCCCAGGCAATTGCAAGTCGGTGATCTAGTTTTAAAGAGAATGGAGGTCTCCAAGCATGTTGGCAAATTGGATCCAGGATAGGAAGGACCTACAAGGTGACAGTGATCAAGAAAAAGGATGACTACCGACTTCAAGACATGTATGGGAGAGATCTTGCGCGACCATGGAACATCAAGAACCTCAAGAAATTCTATGCCCGACCCTGAGCCTGAAAAAGGCTATTTCATGTAAATTTTATTAAGGATAGATTTCTTCCTTTTTTATGGAACCTACAAAAGGTCAAAGATATTTTGAGCCTGAAAAAGTCTAAATGTAATGATGTATCTGGAAAAGATCATATATATAATATGACAACTTTCTCGATATATATCCAGTTGTTTACAATTTGATTTGTAGAGCATGCCCTGATCTGTAAAAGATGACAAAGTGCAAGAGATTGCTTAATTCAACAAGACATTAGGATCTGTGAAAGATCATTCGATCTAAGATAGATAGCAGGATCTGTGAAAGATTACTTGATCTGAAAAAGATTGTAGGATCTGAGAAAGTTCATTCGATCTAAGATAGATTGCAGGATCTGTGAAAGATCATTCGATTTGAAAAGTATTGCAGGATCTGTGAAAGATCATTCGATCTGGAAAAGATCATACGACCTATGGAGGATCATTCGACCTGAAAAAGTTGTAAAGTTGAAAGATATTACCAAAAGCAAGATATTATATAAATGAAACTCAAGAGTTGTAACAGCTGACAAGTTAAGTAAAAAAGGGGATCGACCTCATTACAATTGTTCATAAAAAATAAATGTTCATCAGGAGATCGCGAATTATCTAACAAAACTAATCAGAAAGTATTGCCTGCAGGATCTACAACTCGAGTCTATTCATCCTGAGCCTCTCTCTCATGAAGCAAACTTGCAAACTTATCTCCTTCAGTCTCCACGGGTGGCTCGGGAGCATAGGGCTGAAGGTTTTCATCCAGAATGGGTTAAGACGATTCTAGTCGAATCGCTCTATGAACGCTTGCAAGCAGTTAGCCTGAGCCTTGCACTTGTTGAACCCATCATTCATGTAGGTCGAGGCTTTGATCTCCAAGACGACCTGAAAGGATGGAGCATTGAGGAAGTTGTGAGCTCCCTCTAATCATAGGTTGTGAGCTTTATCAGCGAACTCTTGAGAGTTGAGGAACTCTTCACGACCCTCCATCACACCTTGAATGTGACCTATGGCATGTCCAGTGGAGAATCCAACATCTTTGCCTTAAGCCAATGCCTTGGTGACCTCCGAAACTCGTGACTCTTCTAGTTCTTTGATTTTAGCCTCGAAGGTAGCACGCTCGTCGTTCCAACTCCTCTCTTTGCAGCGTTGTTCGCTCAGCTGCGTCCTCAAATCACGATTCTTTTGGCTGGTGGTCATCTGGCACTTGCGAAGACCCATGGATTTGATGGATAGAGCTCGCAAGAAAGTTTCGGCCTAGCAAAAACAATGATAAAACATAAAGAGCATCAAGGTCGAAAAAGTGTAAAATTGAGAGGTCGAAATGTTACCTGTAGTAAAGCGTGAGCTCCAAACTCCTCGAGGCGGGAATAGGGAATTTTGAGGACTGCTACCTGGTCGCGAGGTAGGCAGCGGGCTTTGTAGAGCTCCCAAGAGTCTTGACCCGCTTGGGCGTTCAACACGTTGCTGAGATTGGAGATCCTCCAGTCAGGAATGGTCTTCTCGCCTCTTAACTCAACAGACTGGTGGCTCTTCGTTCGCAGCTCGCTACGGGCCGTCTTCTCCCATCCAGAGATCTGCTTGAGAAAGGATAAGTTCTTCTCATCCTCTGCACGAGCTGAAACTTCCTCTTCTTCAGACCGCTTGTGAGCATGCGATCTTCCATGCTACGACCTTTGAGGAGATCTGCTTCTATGTTTGCGCTTCTTTGGCTGGCTTAGGCCAGCAACATCGATCTCCCCGATGTGGGAGCCCACAATGTCTGCACTGGTGGAAAGGCTCCTCCCTGGTCGCAGCACAAGATCTTGAGTTCGGGTTTCTTGACTACCGACCTAAATAGGGGTGCACCCCTTGGGACTTCAGTAGAAGGGGTGGCTGAAGTATCAGGCTCTGGTTGCCAGGGTGTGGAGCGATCAAGAGCTCGCTCTCCTCTCAAGGCAGCTCGCTCCTGCCTAGCTTGAAGGCGTTCTGCCATACTGCATGACTATTTGATCTGCGGACAAGTAGAAAAAGTTAGCGTCAAAAGAATAAGGTGATGAATTAAGCATAAGGGGGATGATAGTGATCACCTAAGGAACCCCTAACTTGGAGGGGTGTTGGAGAGAGATGCGCGAGGCAATAGACTTCTTCGACCAGCAGCTTCTTCGGGTTATATCGATTAGAAGTGAGGCTGTTTATTTGATCTCCTTCCAGCCCCCTTCCCTCAGTAACTGGTTCGGGTTTCTATACACTCCAATCGAGTTTGAAGGGCTATCTTTGACCAGGTGGAGGTCGAATGAATATAAATTTTTCTTTCCAAGGACCTACATTGGACTTGAGGGTTTCTAAAAATCTACAGTCTTTTCGAGCAGAATGATAGAAAAAGCCTCTATCTCCTGACCTTTTGGATGTAGTAAAGGAATAGAGCGACCAAAATTGTTAAAACTGGGCTCAAGTCGGTGGACTTGCATTATTACAACGAAAAGGAGGATGTGACTGATCGAGTTCGGGGATAATTGCATGGGGTTTAGTAACAAGCCCTTAAGAATGTTAGCTACTGGGGGAGCTAAGGGCAATCTCAATGCAACTTCGAAATGCTGGAATGACAATGAACAAAAACCTCTAGGAGGTGTATGCATGCAATCAAAGGAAACGTGGAATGACGACCTCAAAATCATGAGAAATGAAATATCTTTCTTTTATTTGATGAATGATTTGTTTTAAACTGCTCCCTATACCAGCCTAGCGGTTGTGATCTAGCATGATTTGAAATTTAACATGCCTAGTAACTTGGTCATCGGATGACTCTACAGGACGGTTCGATCTCGACCTAGACCTAGGTCCCTAGAAGGTCCCTCTACAGGATAAGGGATCACCCCATGCAAGAGGAGGTCGCAAAAATGGAAAACGAACTGCAGTTAAAAGAGTTAGAGGAAGACATGGTACCTTGATAAGGTCGAGAACGAGGTCGCAAGGGTTCAGGCAACGATCTTGGTAGAAGAATGCATCGGTGTGTGATTTTCGAAAATAGGGGGTTTATATAGGAGGCGGTCTGGAGAAGCGTGCCCCAACTGGGTGTTTGGATGGATGACGCGTATCACCTCGCAAATTGAGCGAGCCGCTGGATCAACAACACGTGTCGCCTTCCTAATTGATGCGACTGTTCGACTTAAAGGTGATGGCACTTCATTTCCCTAGACCTTGGGTATGGCACGTGGCACCACGATCAGCGTTGCGACCATGCGATAAATGGAGCAACCTTCATGTGCCGTCCGCATAATTTTTCACGTAATTAGGAGACAAATTGATAATTATTAAGAATTTAAATTTAATTAGTAAATAAATTATAGACTGAATTTGGGATATGATAAAACTTGAATGGATTAAATTGGAGTTCCTTATAATATTTGGGGGCAAATTATATTAATTATGAAATTTTCGAAGGACGTAACGGATATTTTGAGAAAAGCTTAATTAAATAATAAAATAATAATAATATTATATATATATATAAATATATATATATATGTAATGAGTGGGGATAGAGAGAGAGTTTGAGGGTGAGGCGGTGGGCCCTCACTTTAAACACACACACTCATATCTATACACACACCTTTGCACACACAATTACAGAAGAACTGAGGTAAGATTTTACATTTTAATTTTTATTAATTTATATAATATATTATTTAATTATTTCATTTATTAAATATTATTTATATTGATTGATATACTATTTAACTAGAGTACTTTATGATTTTGGCTATTTAAATTAGTGTCGAATTAAATATCACATTTGCTATAAAAATAATATAGTTGGTTATTTAAATTATTAGATTTTTTAGATTTAATTATTATTATAGCCAATTTACACAACTCCATCAAAATGATTAACTAAATATGTAATTCTATGTATTAATGCTTAATTAAATTATATAGCAACGATAAATTGATAGAAAATTCATAGAAATGTCTCGAAAAGTTATATTTAAGAAATATTATGTTATTAAAGAGGGAAAATGAAGTTTCAATGGCAATATAATTTATGGATGTTATTAAAAATGATAGTTATAAATATATAAGGGGTTTGATTAAATGAATTCTTATGAATTAGTTGATAGATTAAATATATGTTTGAGAAGCTTAGAAAATGTAGTTATCTAAAATAAAATGGAACAGGGGTTTGGACTTTAATATAAATAGAATATTAAAAGATTGGTGAAAAATGTATGAACATTATAAAATATTTTATTTAGAGTTTATGATATTCTATATATATTGATTATACGTATAATATTCTATTATAGGATGTGACGACAAAATAGAGGGTTGAGCAGTCCCTCGTGAAATCGAAGCAAATTTATATATATAGCTATATGTGTAGTATTGTATATATTATATATATTGATTTCTTGAACGTGATCGTAAACATGCCTTTATATTTATATACGTGGATTTCGTATATTGATTGTTTATATAATTAGTTGTGGATTAGTTGTTAGATTACCATAATATTGGTGAAATTGTTACTATGTGATATGTGATGGTAATGTAGAGATATGTGGGATATGATTATTGGATGATCGTATAATTGATTGTTGAATGAAATCAAATTGGGAGTTATTATTGAGGAAGTAATTATTATAAAGAATAGAATGATGATTGTGAATATAAATAAAAGATGATGCTTGCTTACTTGGGAGCACAGTCAATGGTTTATGAAAATGTGATTGATGATGATGTGAATGATAATGTGATATGAAAAATATATGAATTTAGCTAGGTACCATGGCGCGTAGGGTACCGGGATATTCTGGGCAGCAGAGAATATCCTGTGCTGTTAGCTACACACTGGGGTGGTGTGGGGATACCATGTTTGTTGTGATGTCGTGTGCTGATATTGCTACACAGCTGGAGTAAAAGAGTGTGGGGATATCACATACAACAGGTATCCTGTGTTGTATATGATATGACGATGATATGATAATGGCCGGCGAAACCATTGACTGATGTACTCCAACTAGAGTAGGTAGGGTTCGTAGTTAATAAACGACAACGTCAAATATTATGTCGCGGATATGTAATACTGCTTATATCTGATGTTGCTATATGACGAATGACTGTTAGTCGATGTGACTGCATGTACGTGAATCTTTACTTGTGTATATATATATAGACTGATTAGCTATACTTATTGAGTAGGCAGTTCATTCCTTGCCACGTACTTTTCAGTAGATAGACACATTGACTAGCCACATCGGACTTCGAGCTGTGCCGTGGTCTTTATTAGGTGGGTCAGCCGTGGCATCTGAAGCCAGAGTTTTTGGTGGTTTGGCTGTTAAATATTCTAGTTTTTCATCGGGTTGTGGTTAAAATGGTGGTACTACTTATCTTGGGGTTATGTATATGAGGACATCTAGTTAGGGTAAATATAAACTTTTGATGGTATCTATTATCTTTTGTTTTTTATATTACTTTGATAAATTAGAATAAAGAGAATTACTTATATAATGAGTTTTAATTAAAGAAAGGATGAAATAGTGATAATTAGATGTAGCGAGTAAGAGGTGCTACACTTCAGCAGTGATTTTTTTGACTTCAAAGTAATAAATTATACTTGGAAGAAGTGGGAGAATTATGATAAGGATTTTATAGCTAAATACAGAAGAAGAATCTTTTATTAAAAGCAAGTAAAATCTTCTATTTAGAAGTGAGACCCTGAGGTCGCAGGTGAAGTCACTGGTCGCACCGGGTTAGGATCATGATACCTAGGTCAAGTTGTTTGGATCTGACCCACACACCAACCCGGCTAGGTGGCAAGGTAGGAGACTGCTTAGTCATTGCATGAACAGTTCTAAGTACGACACTCGTCAACAATTGGGACACACATAAGTCCTATAAATAACCCATGTCACGGCAGAAAGAGGTATCTTCACTTTTATCATTTTAATCGCAAACATAGCTCGCACCATTTTCTTTCGACCTCAACTAACTTAAGCATCGAAGTGTCGTCGTTGGGACGAACCCGACTAGCTTCACCTTCTTGTCTTGTTCTCAGGTTTTATCAGATTCGAGGAGGTGACGTGGGTAAGATCGTGGTCGTTGATCGTGATCGCACGTAAACGATCCGGATCACCAGTCGAACCAACAGATGAGAAGAGCGCGCCCAAATTCACCTTTTCCAACATCTTACCAAACTCACGAATCCAACTCTACGGTTCGTTGTAATCCAGCATGATATACCTCCAAGGAATATGAGATAATGCCCAAACCAGTAGGGTGAAGTGGCACCTAAACAGCATATTGAGAATATCCTTAGACTCAGAGCCACAACATGGACAAGTGCCTCCACTCACACCCTCCACACGAATAGGCTCACCTTAGGCGGGACAGAAGCCTTCCAAACAAAGTTCCAACGAGTCGATGAGAATGACTACGAGCCAGAAGATGACGCCACAACCCCAGAAACCAAACCTAGACAAAGGATTTTATAGCCATTACGAACGGAGTATCAACCATGCTTCTCGAATGCCACTGCAACAAGTCCTGATCCCCCACATCCAAGGGAATCACTAATATAGCATCGACATCCTCCGGCCTGAATCTGAATGACCCCCACATTCCAGCTTCCACTCCCATCTATAAATTCGACTATAGCCTACAAGGATGAAGAATTAGGGACTGTAATAACCCGAAAAGAAATAGGATGAGGAATCCAACAAGTCTGCAGGGCAAAGTCATAATTCAGAAGTATGTGTTGGTCATTTTTCTCTGATCAGTCCACAACAGTACGTCTTTGCCTAGGGGAGGAGTCTTTTCGTGCGAGGATTCCTATTTTGCAAGGAGTTCGTTTAGGTTTAAGAGTTCTAGGTTTTTGGATGGCCTCCCTTCTCCTGGGTTATCTTAGTCACCAGGGGGGCTCCATCTAGCATTCTAGGCGTGAGAGCTACTGAGGAGGGATGTCTCGTTGGATTTGGGGGGGGGGGGGCCCTAGTGGGGGGGGGCCTGAGGGGGGGGGTTTCGTTGGGTTTGGGGGGGGGGGGTCCCTAGTCTATTGCGACCGACGGTGCAGGGGCAGGGGTACCCTTTGACTTTCTTCCTTATGGGCATCCACGTCTAATGGAGTTACTGTGCAGACTAGGACTAGTGTCGCCATTTGCTCCTATATGGTCCATGGTATGGAGGCTCAGTCAGCGGGTCAGCAGGTTTGGAGGATCCTGGGACCATCGCTCTACTGGCGGGGGCCAAGGATGCTCCTACAACAACTTGCAAAATCAAATTGTTGCCAAGTGCATCCATAGCCTTTTGTTTGCTTGAGGGATTGCTAGGGGTTTCCATAGTAACACGTCCTTAACTCAAGTTTCCCACACACGGTGCCATTGTTGCGTTCTAAAAACGTACGGGCCGAATTGATATAGACTATGCTCAAAACTTGGGCCAAATCGAATGCTAATCCTAAAGGGGGAATCTGCAAAAACGGCGTTAGTATTTCGACGACCAAGTTAGTCTCGAATTTAAGAATAAATAATCGTAAATATAAATCATGATGGGAGATTTATAAGAAATTCATAGGTGAAATTGTGATCAGAGTGCAATTCAAATGCTAAAGTAAGAATAGAGAGTGGTTTTTCCAATTCTAGAGGGTGACCTCGTTGGGGGACTCAAGCTGTCCTTATTGGTGGACTGCACCTATATATATAGACGGGGGGTGTCCCCCTAGGCCGGACTTTGCACACCTCCTTTATCCTTGAAAGAAAGGGTCAAAATACGTGTGGGTGAGGCTTGACTTCATCTTATCTTCAACTGATCAGTCCACAATAACACGTCTTTGCCTAGGGAAGGACTCCTATTTTGCAGGAAGTTTGTTTAGATTTAAGAGTCCTGGATTTTGGGGGCGCTTCCCTTCTCTTTGGCTATCTTAGCTACCTTGGGGGTCCCTCTAGGGCTGATGTGGTCTAATGTGGATACCGACCTCGGGATTGATGAAATGCCATGTAGAAGAGTGCGACGCCATGTGGGAGAGTGGACTTCAGTCCACGTGTGTGGGCCTTTAGGGCCGAATATTTGTCAGGCTTTGATCATAGTCTGATCATATTTTATATTATGTTAGATAATACTTAATTATAATTTGATATAAAGCTTCCTCCCTAATAATTATTTGGATTGTGAAGCGTGATACTGTATGGTTTTTTTACGAGTAAATTGCATAACATCTCCTTGTGTTTTGGTGAAATAATGGGAAATCCCCCTATATTAATTTTATAGGCCAAAACCCCCCCATTATTTAAAATATAGCGAAACAATTCCTCTCCGTTAGAAATTAACGAAGGGTGTATGATACTCGCCCATTATACAAGTGAGCTTCATGTTTGGCTTACTTTAGGGTTACTCTATATGTGCCAATGTGTATTTTAACCCTCTTTTTGACATGTTAATATATTTTAATAAATAATATATTATTTATTAATTTAAAATATCATTTAATAAATAATTATATTTACTAATAAATTATATCAATTAAATATTAAAATACTTAAAAAGTATATAAAAATTTTAAAGGTTAAAATTTTAAATTGAAAAATCACCATACAAAAAAGAAATATACTAAATTCACATTTAAATTTAATATTGATATAAATATAGATATCAATCAGTTATATAATTATATATTATAAACTAAATTAAATTATTATATAGTTTAAATATATTTAAATAATTTATATTTATCAATAAAATATATTAATTAAACATAAAAACTTTATATTAATATAACTATTTATTAAATTAAAATGATCATTACAAGTATTTAAGTAAATTTTTACTATTTTTAAATTTAGAAAAATTATCATTTTTAGTTATTTTTTTTTTAAAAAAAAAATCCCTCACTCTCGTCGCCTCTCCCCCTTGCCGTTGCGGCACAACAACCTGGACTCTGGGCGACGGCGTGCAAAAACATCACCCAGACTAGCGTGGCGACGCATCGCCCCCATAGAGGCTATGGCGATAGGGTGTCGCCAAAGGCTGCGACAACGACCCTCTGTTTAAAATATATATGTATATATTGTATTTTATATATATTATATATATAATTGTATATAATCATATATAAATATACACAATTGTGTGTGCATATAAATAAAAATAATAGTTTTAGATTACTTTAAATTTGGCCCATTGATTTTTTAACTATTGAAAATCAAAGGCTATTATCATAACAAGAGTATAACGGACAATTTATCAAAAATTTCAACACTGTTAAGCCTAACTAATAGAAGGAAAGTATGCATAATTTTAAAATATACATGAGAGTTTTTGCCTATTTTTTTAACACAACAAGGTTTTCATATAAATTTTTAAAGTATAGGGAGATTTTATGCAATTTATCATTTGTTTTACTTTCAATCATCATGATTGACTATGTTAAAAAGTCATTTTTTTCTAGTGAGTCAACTACCAAAGGATCAACAATATGTAACTAATACTTCACAAGTACCATCAATTAACAAATAAAATAGAAAAATACTTGGCAAAATTCAAACCAAGAAACCCAGTCTTAATATATATGTTCGTCTTCCTAAAACCAACGCGTGCTCTCAAATAAACACAATTAAGAGTGCTAAGAAAGTGCCCACAAAATAAGATAGAATTATTATCTATAAAAGCAGCAGAAATGAGAATACTTGATTGATTAAAAACTAGCATAGACAAAAAAACTCTGATGTCAGTTCTTTCTACATATAAGATTCAAAAGTTGACTCCTAACTGAATTCATGCAAGAATAACAATTAAGAGTTGAGAGAATCTATGCCATGGACGAGGGGAGCCCGAAAAATCTTTACATCCATCATAATACTCTTATTACACTGCGAACTACGATTGACTTCAAAAACGCAAACATCTCCCTCTTGGAGCTTATTTGATGCATAAAAACTAACCCAACCTGTGGCCATTCTGGCCCGGAACTGACCAGTTCTCTGGAATGAGAGTTTGATTGGCCATTCTCTTCTATTAGGATCTGTTAAAATTACACTCGAGAAGCCATTGAGATTATTTGACCTCGAAAAATTTGCTGGGATAGTCTGAAATTTGCAAAGACAAATTAGCAGTATAAGCCAAACTTGTAATTTTATACCATATTAAAACTCAAATCTAATAAATGGAGCGGTAAACTCACAACTTTTCCAGATTTCTGAAGATGAGAAGGTTTTAGTGTCAGGACGAAATATGGGTTTTTGCTGATAACCGATTCCTTATCTGGTTTCCCTGCAGAATGGGTCAAAGGTTGTAGTAAATCAATATATATTATCTAATTCATTACAATATATGAAAATCTCTAGGCTAATTTCAAGAAACGATTATCTTGTATCTGCACAAAAAAAAACTTACATTTATTCACGATCAATTTGGACAATGATGACACTAAATATATGAGTCTCACGTTGTGATCATAAGCTAAAACCTGAATCATATCATAGGGAGAAGAACATACTCTTGGTGTTTCTTGAATGGTACTTGGAATGAACTTGTCGACCAGGAGCCTCTTTCTTGGTGTTTCTTGAATGGTACTTGGAATGAACTTGTCGACCAGGATCCTCTTTCTTGAACTCCACAACAAACTCTTTGTTGCAGGCACTCACGTCAAAAACCACAGCATTGAAATGCAAGTCACCAGTGTGTTCGAACACAACAAAGTCTCCAACACTCAGCCCATGATCACTCACAAATTCAGGCCATCCATTCACGAAACTTATCAGACCTTCAGGGTTTCTGCACACATTCATCTTCCACATTCCTTTACGACTTGTTACAATGGCCCAATCTGATCTCTCTTCCCTTACCTTCTTACAGAAAGCTGGCGGCAAATTCTGTTAACAAGCAAACGACAACGCAGACATATTTGCATTGGGTTGTTTAGACACTTAAACTAGCCAAAAAAAAAAGGGATTAAGACAAAATAATTCGAAAACAGACGTAAAAAGTTCACCAATTTTCCCTGGAAACCAGGCATCATGATCTTGAAAAAACACCTTGGATTTCCTTCCATTTCACTTTGACCAGGAAAAGCAAAGGGGGAGTCCCGCTAGTTTAAGAACCTGTATGGGTATTTAGAAGGCCGAAAGTCGCTAGACAATTGACATTTTTGATGATTGAAATTTTAAGGGCAAATGAAGAGTTACAGACTAATTAAAACAGCCGCCCAATATGCCTCTTTTCTGTTTCTCGAGAAAGTTTGTACTATGCTTTTCGCAAGATTCTAGATATGTTAATGGATGGAAATTGGGTTAAAATGCATGCAATTTACCGATGTAATATTGCAAAAAATCAATGTTTATTTGGGATTCTTGTTTTGTAATTCATTTCCATATTTATTGAGGACTCTTTTATGGTAACTCATTTCACTGCATAGTTTATGAGGGTAAAATTTATTGTCCTCCCCAATTTTCAAATTAATTCCAAAATTATCCGTGTCTTTGATTAATTTTAAATTAGTCATTCCAATGATTTTTATTTTCAGCAAAATTAAATAATTTTTCTAAATTACCTTTCTAAATATGTTAACTTTTTCTGTTTTTTTTAAACTTTTTGGAGGACCAACCAAACATAAACAGAGTATGATCCACTCAAAGGAGTAGAAATGAAAAAGTGAAACCAAGGAACCACAACCATAACTCAAGAAAACAGAACCCATTAACGGGCAAAATCCTATTTTGATACCATTCAAAAAGGTCAGTTTTGTTTTTGATATCATACTTTTTGCGAGTTCGACTTTAGGTACCATTAAATCCAAAAATAAGTATTTTTTGTCCCGTAACGTCACATGCGACGCACATGACTGTTATGCTCCGTTAACTGCCGTTAACCCCACCATTTTGGGGGGAAAAGTCACGTGATTTTACAAAAAAGGAGAAAAAATTGACCTTCCCATATCCCATAGTATTTTGGTACCATTAAACCTAAAAATAAACTTCTTTGGTCTCATAATGTCATGTGCGGCTCAAAATAGGTATTACAACAAATTTCAAAATAAAAGATAGAATCCGTAAACATGAAGCAAATTATATGGGTTATAAATACACGATTTGAGCTAATTGAAACCTGGTTTGACAAAAAATTGATCGCTAATCGAAACCTGCCAAAAACTTCAACCTATACAAAAATTCTCTACTTTTTGTCTACATCTTTCTCGCTCCTTTATTCCTAGGTTGTGCCTTCTGAGATGTTATTACACGGCACAAGTTTGATAAAGTGACACATTTTTGCCCATCCTATATAATGATATCTCTAATAGGACATGTCATGTTCAGGTTAAGGCAAATTAGATACAAAACATAATTATAACAGCAAGATATAAATTTAATGTGAAATTATTTGCCTTGTGTGGGACGAGAAACAAAACCAGGAGGGGGTCCAACCATAGGTGGTGGTGCCCTAATGTTGACCCTTGTATGCATGAAACCTGGTGGTGGTACTGACGTAAGATAGATATGTTGTTTAGGATTAGCATCATGGAAATCCATTGTTTGCGGCAAAGTTTTCTTACGAAAAAAAGGATTGGGGATTCATTAGGTTGTAAATTACATCATATAAAAACAATAACGATCACAATAAAAGACTAACTTCATGAATAATTTCATTAGCAGCTACTAATAGAGGGGCATTAATTTGATCTTGTCCATGTAATATGAAAATACAACATTAACAACAATACTAGAATAGGAACAATAATAACAACACTAACAGCAATACTAGAATAGAAACGTGAACAACAACATTAACAACAACATCAGAATAGAAACATGAACAACAACATTAACAGTAACTACTTAATTATGAAAACTTAACAGCAACACTAGAAACATTAACAACAACATTCTTCATCTTCTGTTTATTAGAAAAAAATAAAATATCAGAACTTTATATTAATAGTAAAAAAATATAATAAAAATATATAGAACCATCAACTTCAAGTTGACTAACTACTTTAGGTTGGCTTACAGGGGGGGGGGGCAATCTTCATTCACGATCACCTCTTCTTGTTGTACAAGTGATGTTACATGTTGTTTAGTTGCTACAGCCTGCTCAAACACATCATCGACTGGGAATTCTTCAGCAAATTTTTTTCACTTGCAACCTTTTATGGTGTGTCCTACTTGACGACAGAATTTGCATATCCTTTTTCCTCTTTGCCCTGGCAAATTGTGGATTGCAATTGCAAGTTTCTTACCCTCCGGAACCTCGTCAGGTTCCAACTCCTTGCCCTTGCAGGCCTCTGCTTTTTCCTCCCAAAATTCAAAGGCACAGGTGGAGTGTAACCAGCTTTTCCCCATATTTCTAGTCCATCAAGAGGCATGATTGCTGGTGCATATACTTTGCAGAAAGTGTCAACATGATAACACTCGTGCACAAAGTCATCAAGATCTAACACTTGTGCAGATATTGCACTCATTGCATGGTTGCACGAGATACCTGTAAAATCCCATGATCTACAAGAACAAGTCTTTTGCTTCATGTTTATGGATTCTATCTTTTATTTTGAAATGTGTTGTATTACTTATTTTGCGCCGCGCATGACTTTATTGGACCAAAATGACTTATTTTTAGATTTAATGGTATCAAAATACTATAGGATGTTGGAAGGCCATTTTTTCCTCATTTTTTGCCGAATCACGTGACTTTTCCAGCACAAATGGTGGGCTGCAGTTAACAGAGCATAACAGTCATGTGCCTTGCACATGACTTTATAGGACAAAAAATGCTTATTGTTGGGTTTAATGGTACAAAAACACGAACTCACAAAAATTGTAGTACCAAAAACAAAACTGACCCTTTTTTAATGATACCAAAAGGGGATTTTGCCCCCCATTAACTAAGACAAAAATCCGACACCATTAAGCAGGAGGAATAATCTTATGGTGAACCTGACGGGTCTTCTCTGTTTCCTTTGGGTTATGATGAATCAGCAAAAGACTCACCTCCAAACTCCATACTCTTTCAATGATTTCATCAGCTCTCAAAGAGCAGCTTGTTACCAGTCGAACAAACACATGAGAAGAGCACCCAAAATTAACCTTGTCCAAAGTCGTACGAAACTCATGAATCCAAGTCTCCGGGTTGTTGTAATCTAATATGATATACCTCAAAGGAATATGAGATAATGCCCAAACCAGTCGGGAGGAGTGACACCTACACAGCGTATGGATAATATCCTTAGACTCAGAGCCGCAACATGGACAAGTGCCTCCACTCACTCCTTCCACACGAATAGGCTCCCCTTGGGAGGGATAGAAGCACTCCAAACAAAATTCCAACAAGTTGGTGAGAATGACGACAAGCTAGAAGATGATGCCACAGTCCCAGAGACCAAACCTAGACGAAGGATTTTATAGCCACTACGAACGGAGTATCAACCATGCTTCTCGAAATGCCATCGCAACAAGTCCGGATCCCCCACATCCAAGGGAATCACTAATATAGCATCGACATCCTCCGGCCTGAAAATTTCCCAAATGACCCCCACATTCCAGCTTCCACTCCCATCTATAAGTTCGACTGTAGCCTGCAAGGATAAAAAATTAGGGGCTGTAATAACCCAAAAAGAAATAGGACAAGGAATCCAATGATCCGTCCAAATTTTAGCATGCTGGTGAAAGCCTATTTGCCGTAGAGTCCCTGCGTCAATCAACTCCTAATACGCTAAAATGCTTCGCCAGGTGAATGAGCAACTCGCCACATCCCGCACCTCGTGCAATTTGCAAGGTAGAAAATACCGCTGTTTCCAAATGCAACTAATCAAACTATTCAGGTTGATAATCATCCGCCAAAGCTGCTTTGCTAGCATCACTTGATTGAAATTGCTCATTTTTCTAAAACCCAGACCACCCATGTCTTTGCTAGCACAAACCTTATCCCAATCTAGCCAATAGATTTTTCTCAACCCTTATTATGTCAAAGAAAATCAGCCATAAGACCCTCTATCTCTTGATAGACGGATGACAGAACCTGAAAACAACTCATCGCGAATACTGGAAGTGATTGGACCACTAACTTGAGTAGAACCACCTTCCCTACTTAAGACAAATTTTTACACTCCAGCTTTGCAGTTTACCCAAACCCTGTCTTTAAGATTTTGACAAATGGCCTTCTTAGAGTGCTCCACTCCAGTCGGTAAACCCAAGTAATTTTCATGCCTATCCACAACCTGCACACCAAGAATATTTGCAAGCTCCTCCCTACAAGCGCACGAGGTATTACGACTGAATACGATCGAAGACTTATCCAAGTTAACTTGTAGGCCCGACGCCTTCTCAAGCTTTTCCAACACCTGCCACACACATTGCAACGCCTCGCTCGTGGCCTAGCAAAAAATCAACATATCATCCACAAAAAGTAAGTGGGAAGCTCGGGGGACATGGCAACTAACTAGCCCACCACAAATTTCCCCATTAGCTTCGACCGAAGAGATGAGATGGCTTAGCACTTCAACACAGAACAACAAAAGATAAGGACAGAGGGGATCCCCTTAGCGAAGACCCCACTTGGAAATAATTGGTTCGAATGCACAATACAGTAAGGCAATGTAGAAACACACGTGAGAACAAGAGAAATAAAAGAAGACTGAAAACTTAATTTAGATAAGACCCTCTCAAGTAAAGTCAACTCCACATGGTCATTGCTTTGCTGAGATCTAGCTTTAGTGCAGTGTGCCCCACCGTGCTACCCTACTTGTGTGCTAAGTAGTGATTAATCTCATAAGCAAGAAGAACATTATCAGTAATGAGCCTACCAGGGACAAAAGCTAACTAATAGGAAATAATGGTTGAGAGCAATGGCTTAAGTTTGTTAGCTAACACCTTAGAGGCAATTTTGTATGTAATATTAGAAAGGCTAATTGGCCAAAAGTGACTCATAGTCTAAGGCTTAGGGCATTTAGGAATCAAGACAACATAAGTATAATTAAATTTAGCATAATAAATCAGGTGGTTCACAAACTCAAGCATAAAAGAAGTAATCTCCAACCCTACAATATGCTAATACTTTTGATAATAGGGGGCATACCATCGAGACCCGGCAATTTATAAGGATACATTTGGGATATAGCATGTTGTATTTCATCTGATGAAAACAGTTGGAGTAGGGCCTCGTTCATCTCATCACTGACGCAAGCCTCTAATCCCCCACACTGCTTTGATGTCCTCGTTTGAAGGATGCAATGACTGAAATAAATCCTTGAAATAATTAGAGATCATCTTCTGCTTATCCTCCAACTAAGAGCACCATACCTATTCCTTATTTGACAGACAAAAAATTGAATTTTTGTGTCGACGAGCACAACCCTGGCGTGGAAATAAAAACTCTTTTTCGTATCTCTATCGCCTTCATAGAGCCACTGAGCTTTCCCGCATTGATTCCACATGATCTCTTCTAGCGACAAAAACTCTTCTCGTTAACACCTCTATACTTCATGTTGCTGCCTAGCCTCGAGGCTCATCGAACCCTTGTCCACTGATTCCAAATGTTCTTCTCATTCCCGACGTAGAACATGACCAAAGGAGAACTTATCCCAACTAAGTAACCCAGCTCTTGTGCTAGATAAGCTCCTCGAAACCTTACTTCCTGCAGAACTGCCCTTCCCACCCCCCCACAATTGACAAATGAGATTCTCGCACCCTGATACTCAAGTCCACATAGCCTCAAATCTAAATAATTTCCTACGTTGAGGAGACCCCTGCTCGGGAGAGTTATCAAGATGGATAATCAAGGGATTATGATCAAACCCTCTAGCCATGTCAGTTACCACCTGTGCATTAGGAAATCAAGATTACCACTCGTATGTTGCACAGGCCCGATCGAGATGTAGACGAACCGTGTCAGAAGTTTCTCTATGATTATTGAAAGGAGCAAGCGGATCAACCAAGGAACTAGCTAGTGGAAGCGAGAGAGGAGAAATAAAATATAAAATTTTAAACTGCCGTACCAAGGGGTGTACCCAAGTGTTTCGGACGTTGGATGTAGTATGAAAAATAAAAAATAATAAAAAAATTGTACGAGGCTATGGTTGAGAAACTAGAGTGGGAATATAAATTTAAAAATGAGATTACCTCTTGAAAAATTCAAGCTTCCAATCGACCAATTGCGTTAAATTGTTCACCTAAGATTCCAACGTAGGAATCCTCCAAACATGATTAGCACCACACCGGAATGAACAAGGCCTTGATCCCCTTACTAGAAGGGAATAAAGCCAAACTCTCACCTAGTGAGAGGGGGATGGGCGACCGAGCGTGTAGGAGAGGGAGAGAGTTTTTTTTTCTTTTTTTGTGTGTTGTGTATTGTGTAATAACTATTTCCTAAGTAATTATACAATATATATATATATATATATATTCCTTGTATAGATAAATAGGAATGTGTCTAGATACATTTCATTCACTTATAAGGTAACTCTTTCATCTATATGGCATGATCCAATCATTCCATATAGAGAGAGTTCTAATTATGGCCAAGTTTGCACTTTCCAAAAATATAATTTCTTGGTCAACTCTCATTCCATCAAATTTCTAGTGGGCTGAATTTATATAAAATTAATTCAAGTCCCAATGAATTTTAATTAAATTCAATTTAATAAAATCCAACTAATTAAGCTCAAAATGTATTTAATCCAATTAATACACAAGCCCAAAATATTTCTTAATTAATAAATCTAATATAGTAATTAATTAAGACAAGCCCAATTAATTTAAACTTGGGCTATCCATCCAATGGACCCTTATGTGCGAGTAATCCAATTACTTACACCATAGGAATTAATTAATTCCTTATTTTTTTCTCGGTGATTTTTGCGTGACTTTTTAGGTTCACCTTTCATCTAGACTTGGGCTAATCTCTAATACTATACAAGGCTTATGATGATCATGTCTGTAATACAATTACCTCTCGTGCAAATCTAAGATATAATCATCATATGTACGTGAATGCATTATTCCTCAAGTCTGAGGACTACTCGCATACTGTCGGAGCTAGGGACTAAAGTCATGCCGACCAAACTTCCAAGGCTTCCATATGACGATCCCCATGAGTCAGTTCAGTCAGCTGACCACCTTATCAACTGACCAACTGAAATTTCATAAACATCCAATATGTATTGTTGATGAAACACGACACTTTTTCAATGAATGCAATATTTAGTACAAGTCTCAATAGGACTCTTGATGCCCAGTCTCGAGGTCCTCGACTTGGAATGTTTCAGACCAACCCTCACAAGTTGGTATCATAGCCGCCATTAATGCACAGTTTAACTAAATGGGTTACCTAAAATGGCCTGTGGGCATCTATTGTGACATCAAATTAGTGATTAATCTAATTGGTAAGCAGAACAGACACATGTACCAAAAATGAATACTTACCATATTCATCGGGACAATATTGCTTACAAAAACCGTCAATCCAATTGGCTTTTTGGTCACCTATTCCAAAAATCTCCCACTTGACTTAAAGCTAATTACCCATGTTTTATAGACTATCCTGATCATGAGCAATCTGCGATATTGGCTAGGTCTTGTGGGTCTACCGCAATTTCTGTCTATGTTATACGGCCTATCGCACGTCAATCTTCGTACCATCGCTCTAAGGAGATGGTGGTGTCTAAGAATTTTTTTTGGATCTGTGATGAGATCTCGGGCCTTTTAGCTTCTGCCATATTCTAGTTGTCATCCTCCAAACTGACTACTGGCACGACCAAACAAGGTAACACACACAATAATTAGCTGTAGGTTTTTTATCGTAACCACTTTTCAATAAACTTTTAAAATTGTCATACATTCAACTTTCATGATGAAACTCCTTCTGGTGTTCCACTTGGAACCTTTCCTAATTACCACATCATCATAAAGATTGCTCTTTAACTGTTGTCTACTGCCTCGTCGGTGCACACCCGATATCCGTTGTTATGTTTAAAGCATATACAACATCAGGCTGAGAGCACTGAACAACATTCCCGTGCTGTCTACAATAGAGACGTAGGAGATGTCAAACATCTAAGGTCCTCATCAATCTACCACGACCGAATCTTGGATAGTTTATCCCTAGACAGGACTCCAATTCCTATATGGAGAATTATATGAACAATATTTGTTTTTTAGTGTTCCACAACATCTTTCTATTATTCCAAATGATAAAGATATTTTAACATCTAAAACACTAGGAACACAATTAAACTCCCACTAACCTTCCACCTTGTTCATGACCAAGTCATGCACCTCATGAACTTGTCAAAACAAATATTCTAGATACATGACCTTCAAATCTAGTTTGAACTCTATAGTGGATCTTATAGCTCCAAGCCATTTATTTGGATCAATGTCTTACATCCTTTCTCCTTATCAGGTTACTCAAAAACTCATACTTTTCAAGTAATTGACGTTTTTGGTCATCCCCTTCGAAAAACTGGAGTGAAAAAATCTTGACTACAAATGATTTTAGCATTACTCTGCAATGGACCTGCATAAACCAGACTCCGAGTCTAATTTGTCTCCAATTAGTCCCTTGAAATATGCAGGACCATTCCTCATACTCAAAAACTTTTCTATGATACAGGCTTGTCAATCAATATAAAATATGGTGTCTAGATCATGACTTCAAAATGCGATGCTTTTCAACGTGAAAATTTTCTAAAGTCTATATCCAGATAGGTCAGGTAATTCAGTGAAACACCAACCGAACCATGTCCAGTCAATGGTTCGATTTCTTCTTCACTAGAGACATTTCAACACCGTCTCTTCCACGAAGAATTTCACTGAATAAGAATTCTATTCTCATTAAGATACTTCAAGAACTCACATCAAATACACACCGGCTTGATCGAATCGAAGGGTTTAACTCTACAACCAGTTTGGTTCATCCACTTCAAGTATATTTGCCCGAACTTCAAAAAGTCCTTACACTTGTGAACCCTCCATTGATCTTTGTGTATTTAGCGACCTACAGATGTCCATTTAAATCTAATCCTATAGATCGCTTGACAAGTATACTTTGTCCCACAAAGTGGTTTCACGGCTTTCTTCCTCTTAGGAAGGATTTCTATATTAGTAAACTCAAATTGTCTATTTCTAGACTCTTTGAATCTACCAACGTACTTATCTTTACTAGAGGAATATGGCCTAGCTTATGCATGCAATTTTTATATGTTTTGATTCTTGATTATCCATTAATACATTCGTTTGAAGCGTACATAATTTAACTATGACATGGAGTATGACAACTTATAACTCAGTTGATATATTGTTAAATAAAAGAATCATTTATTGATCGAGTTTGTAGTCCAACTTATCCAACAATATAACTCAACTAAAAATTTGATCATGCGGGGTTACGTAATTATATACTATCCTAACACGATTACTAATGGCTAAGTCGACTTAGTCTTATAGTTTCTACAGCAATAGCCTAGCCATCACCTAGTTTTGGAACTATATATCTTAGCCTTCTACACCTTTTCATTTCTGCAAACTATTTGAAGAAATGTATTTTTAAGGCAAGTATCCAATACATAGGGAGTAGGATTAGCAATCACTTTGATGAAAAACAAATGTAACAGTTTAGTGGAGAGGAGTTTATAACACTCCCTCTTCTAGTGCCCTTTCCGGCAATTTATGCAAATATCTTTAGCAATCCTTGACTGCCAAACCATTTTCCAATTTCTTTTACCCTCGCACGGCGGGGCAACAGGAACGCTCAAAGCACTTGCAACGGCTGACTCTGTCTCATCCTTCTTCCTCTTCTAGTGACCAACACCCTTGTCTTTCGCTCTAGAGGTCGAAGTCTCCCATCCAAATACTGGCGGCACGGATTCTTCAATAGTTGCCTCGTATTGGTCGAACATGTTTATCAACTTATGAATGGTCTTCTCAGGCCTAGTTAGAGTTCATGATAAACAAGTCAAAGGAGGGATGAAAGGACCAAAGGATCACGTCAATGTACATCTCTTCTTCAAAATCAACACTGAGGTCTTTGAGCTTCTCCACAAGGGATAGCATCTTAACCCCTTGTTTATGTATAGACAACCCTCAGTAATCTTGGCTTTGAAAAATGCTTCCTTCGCGGCATATCCAATATGCTGGTCTGGTGCCGCATAAACTCGTTCTATGTGGAGAACCATCAAGCCAACAGTGTGTAGCTTGACATACTGCTCATTGATCATGGAAGTAAGTATGATGTTGCGGACCTTGTGATTGTCCTTATGTCTTAATCTCGAACATCAAACGCTCTTTAGGGGAGGACCCCTTTCCCAAGTCCGATAGAAGCAGTTTATCCGTGACATAAGCTAGTTCAAAAATCGAGGACAATCCTCATATTTCGCCGCCAATCAATTTCTTCCACCAAAGTTAGTCAGTCTAAAAAATATAATGGTAAGTGGATCTTAGACATATATTGAAAACGTAAAGCAGAAAAAAAAAAAAAAGACAAGCAGATTATTGTAATATTGTGTTTGAGCTAAGATTTGGTCTTTTAGTCATTAACCCCTCCCACTATTGCCGACCACTTTTAAGTGGAATTTCAAAAAACCATTTCCTAGTGCACTTTGGATCCACAAGCACATTCTACCATGCCCCACTTTTACAATTCACACGGAAAAAGGATCCCTAAGATATTTTGCCACACCTCTTCATTTGGTCCCAAAGAATCCAAGCAAATCATGCTACTCGGTGTTAGGCCCAATCCATCAACCAAATCACACCACAACTCTCGCCCCCCCAAGACTCATGAGATAGAAAAACAATGAGCGTGTTAAGGTTCACAATAATGGTGCAGCTTGTCTCTACTCCAAATGTGCCCAGACCACATTTGGATAGCGATAGCTTCCTTATCACATCGTTATGGATGGAAGGCCTGGAAAGATTGAAAAACGATTTGGATCCATGTCCATTATAGGCCTAATTTTATTTAGTATTAGGCTCAACCATCAACCAAATCACATCTTAACTGCGGCCCCCCCACAATCTTGAGACAGGAAAACAGTGAGCGTGTCCCTTTGTTCACAATATTGGTGCAACTGGCCTCTAATCCAAATGTGCCATGACTCGTGAGACCACATTTGGAGTGGCAACATCATCACCACATTATTTTGGATGAAAATCTTGGACCGATCAAAACAATTTTGATCCAAGTCTATTGTGGGCCCTTACACTTTAACTTGGTCCAGCCAAATGGGAGTTAAGTTTAAGTATTGACCGAGACCTCATCACATAAGTGTTTTGCATGCATAAATATCAATATTTAAAAGGATTAAAAGTAAATGCGCCTCATGCAAAGAAACTTAGCACAAGCTTGTTGGATGATCACGAGCACAACCTATACGACCCATTGACCCCGCACTGAGTCTATGGTTTGTCTAAGGTGGCCCTATACTATTACAAAGATAATTACCATTCTTATTCTAATGGGTCTTTTAACTCCTCATTGGATCTCGTTTCACCATGGGCCTTCATCTCCATAAGCTTGCTTTATTTCACAAAATTTAAAGCCACACCAAAAAATTATTCAACTCTAATTACATCGGAAAGAAACCTCAATCGAAAGCCTAGGGATTATATAAGTGAGGAGACCAAACCTTATTATTCCAAGGCATAAAACAAGGGAAGGAGAGAAAACCTAGGGGCACATGGGCCCACCCAGCAAAAATAAAATATACATACAAAAGATCAAGGACTCCGTCATCATTCGATGTCATTCAACTAACATCCAAGCATAATAATTCCAAATAATCACGCAGCACCCACAGACAGCCAGGTCGGGCGCGCACGCATTGCTTGCCTGCGCATGCTCAGCGCGCGCGTCCTGTGCAATATCGATCGGCAGTGCACTGCTACAGTGTCTTTTTAACAATTTTTTTGTTCCTCAAAATAAATTGAAATACAATACGTATTTACAGAAAAAAATCAATTTTTCTTAAACTCTTAAATCATCCAAATAATTACAAAATTAAAGAAGTTAATTTCTACATGTAATTCTAAAAAATATAAGCAATAATACCATGCTTAAAAAAACCGTAAAACACGTTTTCATGCTTATCACACAAAACCAATAGCCTCTACATTGAACCGAACTCTGTTACCACTTGAAAGGAGGAAGTAGATCGATCCGAGAATCCGCAAGCAGAAGCAACAGACGAGAAACAACAATACAAAAATTGTAAACTGTCGTACCAAGGGACGTACCCTTAGTGTTCCCAAGCGTTCAATGTAGTATGAATATAAACAGCAATAAAAATATTCATACGAGGCTATGGTTGATAAACCAGAGGAGAAGCATAAATTTAAAAACGGGATTACCTCTTGAGAAATTCAAGTTCCAACCGGCCAGTTGTGTTTAATTGTTCACCCAAGATTCCAACATCAAAATCCCCTAAAGATGATCCACACTACACAGGAATGAACGAGGCCTTGAGCCCCTTGTTACAAGAGA
Organism: Sesamum indicum; assembly: GCF_000512975.1. Taxonomy (NCBI): domain Eukaryota; kingdom Viridiplantae; phylum Streptophyta; class Magnoliopsida; order Lamiales; family Pedaliaceae; genus Sesamum; species Sesamum indicum. The sequence goes on along the minus strand of NC_026148.1, from coordinate 7,048,487 downwards.
TTGAAAGAATTGGTATGGCTCGGGAACGCGGTAGAAGCGTTAAATAAATAAATTATTTAAAACGGTTGAAACAAAAAGCATAGAAACAAAAATGAAACTCTACCTTTTTGTTTCTATAGTTGAGCAACAACGTGCATTGTTCCCTTTACAATCTCCCGTTCCGATCACTTTAGGATCCAAATTAAAACTCTTCTAATTTGTCCACACCACACTAAGGAAGAGATATAGTTCTTTTTTTATTGTTAGATAGAACAACGAATAAGAAGAAAAACAACTCGAAACTAACACTATTGAATAGTTCTTTTGGAATGTTTTATGTTCTACATTGAATCCAATTCAATATAGAATAAAAAGGAGAACATTTTTTGAGAAAAAAAAGAGCAAATTTTGTGGCTAAGGTTGTTTGGTTATATATGATATGTGTGTAGTTTTGTATATTACATACAATTGAATTCAAAATTCAATAACTACCAAGTTTGCCTCCAAGGCAACCTATACATATACATGTATATAACCTCCAACTGTGATGAAATAACCACTCCATTATCTTCATCATGGTGAGTAGTTTCAACTCCTTCTTAACTTGTTTACCGGGCTTTATTTAATCAAATTAAATTAAGCCCTACCAAAGTCCATTGGACAATAATTAATTAAATTACTTTTAGCCAACTAAGTCCAAAGATTTATTTAATCTAATTAAATAAATCTAAGCCCAAACTCTAATTAATTGATTCAATTAATTAATTAAACCAAACCAAATAAATTAATCCAATTAATTAATTCTTGAGCCATCCATCAAATAGATTATTAAATAAATGTCCAATCAATTATTTATATTCTCCTTGAATTAATTTAATCCAATTAAATTAATTTGTTTCTTCTCGAATTAATTCAAAATTAATTCCACCAATTCCATAGTGATTTGTATGTAAATATTTTGGTTCACCCTCAGCTAGACTTGGGCATTATGTCCAATACAAATAATTAATTAAATCTAATTTAATTAATAATTTCTAATTAACCATTAATCATAAATGCCCGTCATCATGGGTGGTTGTCTAGCAACGGTCTATGGCACTAGAGACTAGGTGAATGTTGGCGTGAACATTTAGGCTCTCGAGTTCCATACAGGTACAGTCCTTCGCCGACCATCTTCGGGCCTTAGTCTAGGGCATGGATTTGGGTGTCGCTTACCATCCTGCACTAGACAACTATACTGAGTACTTATGATGTGTTTACTCTAACGATCGACAAAGGAAACCATTTTCTATTCGACCAATCGCTATGGCCATAGACTTTAGAGAATCTAAACCATCTCAAAACGCATAGGAGATATGTCCATCATATACTGATAGGGGACAGATTCTATCTTGAAATCCACCATCCTCAATATATAATCCGACCACACTGGAGAAGGCTTATAATGACCACATCGAAGATATAGTCATCTCTCGCCAAATTCAAGATATAGCCATCATATGCATGCGACTGTCATGATTCCTCAAGTCCAAGGACTAATCCTGTACTATCGGAGCCGGGAACTCAAGTTATACCGACCAAGCCTTCAAGGCTTTCATACGATGATTCCCGCGAGTCAGTTGAATCAACTAACAACCTTGTCAACTAATCCACTATAATTGCATAGACATCCCATGTCTGTCGCCAATGAAAGACACTCATCCAATGAATACAATACTTAGTGCAAGTCTTTATAGGACTCTCGATACCCAGTCTTGAGGTTCTCGACTTGAAACATTTCAGACCAACCCTCAGAAGTTGGTTTCACAGCTACCATCCAATGCGCAGCCCAACTACATGGGTTATTCAATTGGTCTGTGGACATTTGTTGTGACGCTAAAACACCATTCAACGTAGACACTAAACACAACAAACATATTGTGCCACAGATAAATTCTTAATACATTCATAAAGATTGCTAAATAGTTACCAAAACTGCCAATCCAATTGACTTTTTGATCACCAGTTCTAACAGAGATCAAAGCTAAACTCTTACCAAGTGAGAGAGGAGACGGGCAACCGAGTGTAGGAGAGGGAGAGGGGTTTTTTTATTTTTCTGTGTTTTGTGTTATGTAATAATTATTTTCTAAATAATTATATATATCCTTGTATAGATAAATAAGAATGTATCTAGATACATTTCATTCATCTATAAGGTAACTCTTCCATCCATATAGTATGATTCAATCATTTCATATAGAGAGAATTATAATTATGGTCAAGTTTGCACTTTCTAAAATTATAATTTCTTGATCAACTCTCCTTCATCAATTTGCTAGTGGACTGAATTTATATAAAATAAAGTCAAGGCCCAATGAATTTTAATTAAATCTAATTTAATAAAAATTAATTAATTAAGTCCAATAGGTATTTAATCCAATTAAATATACAAACCCACAATGTCTCTTAATTAATAAATCTAATTTATTAATTAATTAAAACACGCCCAATTAAATTGAACTTAGTATCCATCCAGTGGACGACCATGTGTGAGTAACCCACACCCTGTTGATTAAACACCCTAGCATCAATATGTGAGGACAAGAATGAATGAATAACTATATTTACATCTTTCCTCCAAAGTAGCATCAAGCCACGCCCCTTACCACACAAGTCCATATTAATGCTAAAAATAAATTTCTCCTTATAGTTTTCACATTTATGTCTCTTGCACTTAGTCACGGAGAGAAAGGCTTAGGCAGGGTTCTGGAGCCTAATGAGCTCACCAAGTGCATGAACCGTCCAAGAGGGCCCCAACCCCTAACAGTTTCAAACTAAGAGTTCTATGTCGAGTAGCGAGATCACGCTGCAACGTTCGCTGATAAAATATTCAAATTCCTCATCAAGCAAATTCTTTCTCTTATCTTGACGAAAGACTCTGTCACTCAACACGTGGATAACTGCATCTCGGCCTTGTTTGCCGGACATCAATCCACCTCTTGTGGCACACCTCTATCCACGTCGACTCCTCATAGTCGAACCCCGAGAACCAGGAAAAAACCTAACTGGAACCTGAATGACACCTCGTCCGTCACAGCCAAAGACTCATAGGCATTAATGCCAACCTACTGTCCAGCATCCAAAATCTTACTTTGCCGATGCGCCTCCGATCGAGTTTCTGGTATTGATAAGGATGTCGCAAGGAAATAATGAACAAAACATGACTTGCATATAGGTCGCACTGGAGATCGCAGGTCGAGCAAGAAAAAAGGCATCAAGAAGATCGCCAGGAAAGACCGCAAGATCGCATGTGGCACATTGTGGCTTGATGACGTCTCGAATCGGGCCCCATAGACGCGAATCCGACCCGTATTATCCATCGGACAGGTGTCCAAGGGAGAAATAGCTGAGTCATTGCATGGACATGCCTAAAGTTGACAGCTGTCCCTTAGGAGGGTCCCACCTTCAAACGCCTATAAATACCCTAAGTCCACTCTGAGAGAAGGTACACTGTTCACCTACACTTATATTTTAGATCGCTGAATACTCCTTTCGATCTCAACACCTGACTTAGCCATCGGAGCGTCGTCGTCGGGACGATCCCGACTAGCCTTGTGTTTTATTCCAAATAACAGGTCCAACTCGGTGATGTGGGTAGTCGTGGTCGTTGATCAAGGTCAAACGTGATCGAGGCGGATCAGTTTGGCGCCGTCCGTGGGAACGATTTTAGAGATAAAACATAAAACCCAAAACATGGATAGATCGGAAGGTGCTAGGCGAGCTATCGAGGAGACCGCAAGAGGCGGGAATGAAAGGATAGTCCAATTAACACAAGGAGAACTGCAACGAATGATGGAAGAAGCTAGTAGGAATGCCATTTTGGCATATGAAAAAAAAACACAGCCTGCTGAAAATGAAAATGCCCAACGGAGAATGATACGGGAAAAGGAGACCGAACGAATTTCTGAAGGGATGAGCAGAAGAGCCCCTGAGAAGGGACGCATGGTGGCCCCTTCTGAAGTGGGGTCAAGTTCGCTAGGTGGATGGCGGAACCGAGAACCTGCAATCTCGAGAGCAGATGTTGACAGTGTCGGCAGACAGATTCATCTACTAGGAAAACAGATTGATGAGTTGAAACGGAAAGGAGAACTGGTAACTCAAAACAAACACTCGCCATTCTGTAATAGAATTCTGAGGGAAATTATAAGTACGACCTTTAAAATGCCAGACTTACCGAAATATGACGGTTTAAAGGACCCACAAGAACATGTGTCCGCATTGGATTTGGTGATGAATCTTTATGGACAATCGGACCCTATTAAAGCAAAACTATTTGTAACTACCTTAATGGGGAAGGCACAAGAGTGGTTCATGAGCTTGCCACCAGGTCGTATTGAATCTCATGAACAGTTGGTGCGAAAGTTCATCTTCCATTTTGCGAGTAAAAGAAAGCAGAAGAGGTCGGCGACCTATCTATTTACCATCAGACAAAAAGAGAATGAGACCTTGAAAAACTTTATGGGCAGATTCAATAATGAAACTCTGGAGGTCCAAGACTTAAGGATTGATATGATGGTAAGTATCCTCATCCATGGGTTGAAAAAAGGGCCCTTCGCTTCAGCTCTAGCAAGAGACCCGCCAACCAATGTTGAACAGTTGATGCGCTTAGCTAAAAAATATATTAATGAGGAAGAAATGAATGCGATGAAAGACGGGGAGTGGTTAGGTGCTGGAAGGACCCGCGACCGTGAATCTGGAAAAGATGCGAAGCAAAATACTGATCGCGTTCGCGACCTTGCCTATCGACCAAAATACCACCGATACACGCCGCTGAACACCACAAGGACCAAAACACTACTGACCGTAGAGAAGTCAGACATGTTGAAATGGCCACGCCATACCAGATTTACGCTTGCTAAGAAATTTTCGGGCAAGTACTGTAAATTTCATCGCGAACGTGGGCATGACACAGAGGAGTGTTATCAACTAAAAGATGAGATTGAAAGGCTAATAAGACAAGGGTATTTTAAAGAGCTAGTAATGAAATGTCGGGCGGAAGAAAATGTTGCTCGCAGAAGCCGGTCCAGAAGCCCCGATCGAAGACAGGATAAAGGAAAAGGAGTGGTAAAAGAAGCTAATTTGGGAGGAAATGCGCCTGTATGGCATCATTTATACCATTGCAGGAGGACCTGAAGGGGGAGATTCGAGAAGGTCAAGAAAGCGGCAGAATAGAAATGTTCAGCATGACCAGTTGATCGCGAGTATTGAGCCAGATGAGGAGATCACATTCGGGGACAAAGATGTGGCAGGAGGAGTTAGGTCGCAAAACGATCCCATGGTGATCAAACTCGACATAGCCAATTTTACTGTCCGGAAGGTTCTGATTGATAATGGAAGTTCAGCAGATATCATCCTTTGGGATGTTCTTGTTAAAATGGGGTTAGAAAATACGAAGTTAGAACCAGTAAGGACCCCATTAGTTGGATTTGGTGGTACTGAGATTGTCCCATTAGGAACCCTTGATTTACCCGTGTCTATGGGAGAGGACCCTCGAAGGAAAATGTTGATGATCAAATTCTTAGTTGTAGACACGCCCTTTGCATATAATGTAATCGTTGGAAGACCTGGGCTGAATGCATTCCGAGCTATAGTGTCTACATACCATCTGAAAGTAAAATTTCCAACCTGTCTACATACCATCTGAAAGTAAAATTTCCAACCAGAGCAGGAATAGGTGAGGTGATTTGCGATCCCGAGAAAGCGCGTAATGTTATAATTTATCCCTGAAAAAGGGTGAAAGCACGGATAAAAGGAGGAAATTAGATGTGATCGAAGGGGGAAGCCAAATATCTGACGAGAAGATCGAAAGAATTCGGCCGGCGGAAACTCATAAGGTTGTAGAGGTGATCCAAGGAGATCCCTCTAAAACTACCAGGATAGGGTCGCACTTGGGTGAACAACTAGAAACCATGATGATATCATTGCTAAGAAAAAATGCTGACATCTTTGCATGGAGCTCGTCGGATTTTATAGGTGTGGCACCGGAAGTAATTGTTCACAGATTAAATGTAGACCCTACCATGCGACCTGTGCAGCAGAACAAAAGAAATTTCAACGTGGAAAAAATCAGGTGATCAGAGAAGAGGTGGATAGACTGCTGAACGCTGGGTACATTATGGAAGTTCAGTATACAAATTGGCTGTCCAATGTTGTGGTAGTCCCCAAGCCAGGAGGGAAATGGAAAGTTTGTATCGACTTCACAAACTTGAATAAGGCATGCCCAAAAGATCCGTATCCACTTCCTCGAATTGATGCATTAGTAGATTCAACCGCCGGATATAAGTTATTTTCCATGATGGATGCCTATCAAGGCTACCATCAGATTTTCATGGCAGAAGAAGACCAGGATAAAACTTCATTTGTAACAGAAAGGGGAATATATTGTTATAAGGTGATGCCCTTTAGGCTGAAGAACGCAGGTGCCACGTATCAGTGTTTAGTGAACCGGATGTTCGAGAATCAGATCGGGAAAACTATGGAGGTTTATGTTGACGATATGCTGGTGAAGAGTTCGAGGTCGCATGATCACATAGCTTACCTTGAACAAACTTTTGCGACCCTCAGGAAATTCAGAATGAAGCTAAACTCGATGAAATGCACCTTTGGAGTGGCTGGGGGAAAATTTCTGGGTTATCTAGTCAGCGAACGTGGAATCAAGATGAATCCAGAAAAGATAGAAGCAATACTGAAGCTGAAGTCGCCAACCAACATTAAAGAGGTCCAAAAACTTACTGGTAAGCTCGCTTCTCTCAATCGTTTTATTTCAAAATCATCAGACAGAAATCTGCCTTTCTTTAAAGTGTTGAGAAAGACCAAGAATTTTGAGTGGACGGAGGAATGTGAGCAAGCGTTTCAAGATTTAAAAACATACTTGCGCTCACCACCGTTACTGGCAAATCCAAAAGGGAATGAGGTGTTATACGTATACTTGGCAGTCTCAGAAAATGCAATTAGTTCAGCTTTGGTTAGAGAAGAAGGGGGAGTGCAAAGTCCAATATATTACGTAAGCAGAATGTTACATAGAGCGGAGAAAAGGTATGCGCAGATTGAGAAGCTGGCACTTGCGCTTATTGTCACGGCCCGCAAATTGCGACCTTACTTCCAGGGTCACCGCATTATTGTAGTAACCAATCATCCACTCCGTAATGTGTTGGCGTGACCTGAAGCTTCAGGTAGGCTTGCGAAGTGGGCGGTAGAACTGGGGGAATTTGACATCGAATACCAAGCTCGTACGACGTTGAAAGGACAAGTATTAGCAGACTTTATGGTCGAGTTCGTGGGCGAGCCTGAAACCGAGCCTAGGTTGGGCAAATGGATGTTACATGTGGATGGATCCTCTAATGCGGGAAACGGAGGAATTGGAATATTAATACAAGGCCCAGAAAATATAGAGATCGAGGTCGCTGCACGACTATCTTTTCCGGTCACTAATAATGAGGCTGAATATAAGCTCTCATCATGGGTTTAGAGTTATCACTGGAAGCGGGCGCGAAAGATCTAGAGGTTTTCACCGATTCACAACTTGTTGCGTTGCAAATAGAGGGGACTTATGAGACCAAAGAAGAGCGCATGATACTCTATCATACCAAAGCAAAATCCATAATGTCCAAATTTAACAAATGTCAGGTGCATCAAATCCCAAGACATGAGAATGACAGAGCCGATTCATTGCCGAAGTTCGGAGCTACTCTATCAGGAATTAAAGATCGCAAGATCACACTGATGATCAAAGAAACATCCGCGATTGCCGAAGTTATTGATGTTAATATGGCAAGCGAGAAGCCGTCGTGGAAGGATGAAATTGTCCGATACTTGAAAGAAGGGATTTTACCAGCTGATTCCACTGCTGGAAGGAGATTGAAAATGAGGGCACTTCGTTTCACGTTGGTTAACGAGCAACTATACAAAAGAACTATAGAAGGACCATTGCTAAAATGCCTTGATCCAGAGAGAGCTGAATATGTGATGAGGGAAATCCATGAGGGAAGTTGTGGAAATCATTCTGGGGGAAGGTCACTGGCCCAAAAGGTTATCAGACAAGGGTATTTTTGGCCAACCCTGGTGAGAGATACGAAAGAGTTGGTCAAGAGATGTGAGGCATGTCAAAGATTTGCAGCGCAAATCCATACACCTACGACCCAGATGGAACCGGTTAAGGTTGCTTGTCCCTTCGATCAATGGGGGATAGATATTTTAGGACCCTTCCCCACTGCGCGATCTGAGAAGAAATTTATTATAGTAGCCGTTGAGTATTTTTTCCAAATGGGTAGAAGCAGAGGCTGTGGCTAAAGTAACGGAGGGAAACATGATCGAATTCATATGGAAGAACATCATATGTCGGTTTGGGGTCCCTAGAATTTTGATCTCAGACAATGGCACTCAATTCCAAGGAAAGAAGATCACAAGTTGGTGCAAAGAGTTGAAAATTCAGCAACACTTCACCGCAGTAGGGCATCCGCAGTGTGAAAACAAGATTAAATTCCAAAGGATCATGGTTGGACGAATTACCCGGAGTCTTGTGGGCATACCGAACCACACCTAGGTCCTCAACAGGTGAAACTCCTTTTTGCCTTGTATTTGGTACTGAAGCTCTTATTCCTGCAGAGATAGGCGAGGATGGTACTGAAGCTCTTATTCCTGCAGAGATAGGCGAGGAATCACACCGAGTTACTATGTATGATCCTGCAATTAATCGCGAGGAGCGCTGCTTGGACTTGGAAGTGATCGAAGAGAAAAGAGAGATCGCGTATGCCAAGATACTACATCATAAGAGCTTAATGATGAAAAGTTACAACAAAAGACTAAGGCCCAAACAATTTCAAGTTGGAGACCTCGTGCTGAAGAAAGTGGAGGTATCAAAGCATGTGGGAAAGCTTGACCCGGGATGGGAAGGACCCTATAAAGTTACGGAGATCAAACGAAGAGGCACTTATCGATTGCAAGATCTGGAAGGTCGAGACTTACCGCGACCATGGAATGTTCAAAATTTGAAGAAATTTTATGCGTACTTATGAACCTGTGAAAGGTCATGTAATAAAGATCGTTTTTTGTACCTAAGAAAGGTCGAGCTCGAGGTTGATGAGAGCTCATGTATATTGTATCTGAAAAAGATCATTGACACATAATATCACCATGTTCCTTTTCTGCTACCTATCTCATTTCAATTTAGCGTTTGCTTATATTTAATTGTGGAATCTGAGAAAGATCACAAGATCTGAAAAAGATCATTCGATCTGAGAAAGATCGTGGAATCTGCAAAAGATCACAAGATTTGAAAAAGATCATTCGATCTGAGAAAGATCGTAGAATCTGCAAAAGATCACAAGATCTGAAAAAGATCATTCGATCTGAGAAAGATCATAGAATCTGCAAAAATCACAAGATCTGATCATTCAGAGGATCGCAAGACCAGTAAGCTTCACAATTCTTTAGTTCATACGGTCGTGTATATTTTAAAATTTTCATAACTTCATTGATATTTCATTGTCATCTAATGCAAATATTCAAGGGCAACCATTCACACAGTCTTTGAATAATTAAGAAAGTTGTTATACACTGAATTGTCAAAAGTTGATAAACATAGCAAAAATTCCAAGTCATCAGTGTATAGTCAAAACATAATTGTTTCTCTGACTTTGTACCTATACAAAAATTCTCTAAGTATTTGCAGAGATGCAGGTCGTGAGGTCATAAGGTCGAGCTCATTCATCCAAAGCCTCCACCTCATCCATCAAGCTCGCAAACTCGGTACCTTCGATTTGAGGAGATGGCTCTTCAGGGTAGGGCTGAAAGTTCTCATCCACGAAAGGGTTAAGCTTGTTTTGATCGAACCCTTCAGCAAATGCCTTCAAATTATTAGCTTGGGCCTTGCATTTGTTAAAACCCTGTGTCATGTAGATGCTCGCCTTGATCTCGACCGCAGTATCAAAAACTGGAGTCTTCAAGAAATCTCGAGCTCCTTCCAACCTAGCATTGCGAACTCGAGCTGCGAACTCGGCAGAGTTCAAGAAATCTTCACGTCCTTCAATGCGACCTTGGACAAGACCAGCCTCTTGCCCAGCAGAAAAGCCCGCCATCTGACCTTCCTCGTGTGCTCTAGCAAGCTCAGCACCATGGGCTTCAGCGACCTCTTTCATCCGAGCGACCTCCACCTCGAGACAAGCCTTTGCCTCTTCAAGGCGCTGACGTTCCGCCGCCCATTCTTTCTCTTTCGCCCGGCAATCATTCCGAATTTCTCGATATTTCTCCTGAGCTTCCAAGCGGCGCTTGCGTTGAACAGTACATTTTAAAGATAATGATCGCATGAAAGCGCTAGCCTGCAATGACGATACAGTGTTAGAGGAAATCAAAGTGGGATGCAGAGGTCAAAACAGTTACCTGTGCCAAGGCGTGGGCACCATGCTGCTCTAGCCGAGGATAAGGATAGGATAGGAGTGCAGCTTGGTCGCGGGGCAGACTAGTGCGCCTATAGATCTCGTAAGATTCTTGCCCAGCTTCACTGTTCAAGATAGTGCTATGATCCGAGACCTTCCAGTGAGGTGCCAGCCGAGCCCCAGTCAGTTTAGTAGATTTTTTAGAGTCAGTGCGGTGAGCGGCAAAAGCAGATAGCTCCCACTCTTCGACCTCCTTCAAAGACTTCAAATTTTCATCCTCCGCGGCTCGAGCGGCTGCGAGCTCCTCCTCAGATCGCCTGTGAATATGTGGTCCCCCAGTCTTAGATTTAGAGGGCGACCTATGCTTGCGCTTCCGAGGAGGCTGGGACCTGCAGCTCCTCCCTCGACCAACGAGCCAACCATCTCGATGCTAGGGGAAGCACCTCGAACTGGGGGAAGGTCGTGAGCCTGGATTTCCTCACTGCCGATGTCAACTGGGGTCTTAGGTCTTCGCAAATCGACCGTAGGAGTAGCAGAGGTGTCCAGATCAGGTCGCTGAGGAGTTGTGCGACCTGGAGCTCGGTCTTGGGGAGTAGGTTGGACTTCACCAGTAGCTCGTTCCTGCCGAGCTTAGCACGCTTAGTCAAACGACCCAGCATGACTTTGTTCTCTGCAAAATGACGACCTCAAAAAGTTAGCAAATAAAAAAACAAAAGGGAATCAGGAGAGAAGATAGAGAATCACCTAGTGACCCTGTGATGGGTACAGAAGCACGGGACAGGCGGGCAAGACAGAAGACCTCTTCGGTCAGCAACTTTTTTGGGAAAAAAGGGTTAGAAGTGAGACTATTAATCAAATCCCCATCTAAACCCTCTCCTTCAGTAACTGGTTCGGACTTTTCTACAGACCACTTGAGAGTAAAAGGCCACTGTTGACCAGGGGGAGGTCGAACGAAGATGAAGCGATCCTTCCACGGACCAATATTAGATTTAAGGGGCTCTAGATACCTACATTGTCTACCGAAAGTGAGGTAGAAGAAACCTCTATTGGCCGACCTAGTGGAGGTAGTAAAAGAATAAACCGACCAAAAATTATCAAAGCTGGGGTCGAGATCGAAAGCTCGCATTATTATGACAAAAAGTACAATGTGATTAATGGAATTGGGAGACAGTTGCATGGATTTAACCTTAATCCCTTGAGTATGCGAGCTACAGGGGGAGCTAGAGGTAATCGCAACCCAGCCTCAAAATGGCCGATGGATAGAGTACAAAATCCTACAGGAGAGGTATGCATGCGATCAAACGATCTGGGGATCAAGACCTCAAAATCGTGGGGAATTAAGTATTTTTCCTTTATTTGGTAAATGGATTGCTTCACTTTACTAACAATACCAATCCAGGGACTATTATCTGAAGATTGTTGGTACCTAACATACCTAGGGGTCTCGTCGTCAGATGGGTTATTAGAGGGGTTCGATCTAGACTGCGACCTAGATCTAGACCTAGATCTAGCTATAGAGGGACCCTCGAGTTCATGCAAAGGAGAAGTCGCAGAAATAGAAAAGGAAAAGCTCGAGTTAATGAAAGACATGGTACCTTGTTGAGGTCGAGGAGGCAGGTCGCTGGGATTCTAGCAACGATCTCGAGGACGAAGCAATGGAGCAGGTGGATTTTAAAAGAAGGGGGTGTATATAGACCACTGTGTGGAAAGACGCGCCCAGTTGAAACCGGCGGATGGGTGACAGGTGACGCCTCGAGGATCGTGACGTCGGTCGGATGGACAACACGTGGCAGTTCATTAAATGCAACGTTTCGGCTTATTGCAGCACGGCCCTTCGATTAATGATCGAGTGACAAGCACGCGTGCAAAGGTCCAACCCTTGACCATCAAATTGCATCAAACACGCGACCTTGCAAAGATTTTCTTTCGATCTAAATTGGGCAAGATATACTTCTTTCCAATGTAATAAATTACATTTGAAAGAAGTGGGGGAATTCTGATAAGGATGTCGCAAGGAAATAATGAACAAAACATGACTTTGCATATAGGTCGCACTGGAGATCGCAGGTTGAGGAAGAAAAAAGGCATCAAGAAGGTCGCCAGGTAAGATCGCAAGATCGCATGTGGCACATTGTGGCTTGATGACGTCTCGAATTGGGCCCCATAGACCCGAATCCGACCCGTATTATCCATCGGACAGGTGTCCAAGGGAGAAATAGCTGAGTCATTGCATGGACATGCCTAAAGTTGACAGCTATCCCCTAGGAGGGTCCCACCTTCAGACGCCTATAAATACCCTAAGTCCACTCTGAGAGAAGGTACACTGTTCACCTACACTTATATTTTAGATCGCTGAATACTCCTTTCGATCTCAACACCTGACTTAGGCATCGGAGCGTCGTCGTCGGGACGATCCCGACTAGCCTTGTGTTTTATTTCCAGATAACAGGTCCAACTCGGTGACGTGGGTGGTCGTGGTTGTTGATCAAGGTCAAACGTGATCGAGGTGGATCAGGTATATTAGATTTCAAGTTGTCCGTCTACGAAGAGTGCAAGGGAGCAGACGCGTTCGCCCTCATCAGATTAAATGTATTCATATTTGGTGACTAGACATCCCCCTAATTGTCGAGTCTTCCATATCCATCTCATAAACCAACCCAACTTGTTTTCGATGAAGCTCGCTGTGCTAAAAATCATTTTACTCAATGGCAAGTTGTAAATATGCACCGAGGAATCACACCAATTGAGATCAACACTGAGGGGATTTTCATTCACACCAATGCTATTATGAATAAGCTTGTGTTTCTCAAAGCTCCATGTACACCCCTCCAAAGCTCTGTTACGATCAAGAATATGATGGAAACAAATCAAGAATCACCCCTCGGTCAAGTTTCTCATCACAAGACCCGTAAACAAATTCAATATACTAGCCACAGAAGAAACAAGGGCCCCAAACATAGGTTTCTTAGTCGATAGAAGTCGCCCAACTAGGAATAAATTATGAAATTCTGAATCTGTACCCTAAAGATTATTCGGAATCACTACCCCAGAAAAACCTCCTTATTTAACTGAAGCTTTCTCCCTAGTTGATGACAAAAAGCGTCCATCCAAACCAGAGAAAACAAAAGCCTCGACAATTAGGGGGATGTGCCGCTGTTGACCACGAACGAGATTCTAAACCAAAGCCGTAAACCCCAGATAAAACGCAGCCTGCCAAAATTAAGGGGAAAGCACAAAAAAGCAGACAGAGAACAGAAACTGAAGGAACCGAACAAAGCCAAAAAAAGAAGAACAGGAAACGAAAAAACAAAAGTAGGATAACTTGCAACATGTTTTCCCATAATTAATAGGGATAATTACATTTTTCTCTCCTCATATTTGATATAATTATATGTAAATTTCTTATAATTTGAAAATTATATTCAATATTCTTGAGGTTTGCTTCCGTATGACAAATACATCCCTCTATTAGTCAAAATTTACTAATTTGTGAATATTAAACAAAAAATTTGAACAAAAATCACTATTTACTCTCGATTGACTTATTACATATCAAACAAATATTTTATGACTAAACTACTCTTATAATGGTAAAGATATGTTTTTTCACATGCATTAACGTGTGAAAATATATAAGGGTAATGTGGTTATAAAAAAATTATTTAACGTATAATAAATCATTAATACACTATTAAAAAGACGAAATTTGGCACGATCAGAGCAATCGTTCCAAAGCCCCTTCCATCTTGAAACGGTTTTTGGAACAAATCAGGAATAGATATTGAAATATGACGTCATGTTCAATATCTTTTTTAGGTTATAAATTTGGAATGGTCAAACTATTCCAAGATGAGTTCCAAATAAACTATCGCTAAAATCATTCCAAACATGTTCCAAAATAATAATGGTAAATGATTGGAACTCTGTTTGGAACACTATATTAGAATTAGGAACAGTCCTAAGCCAACGCGTTCCTATATGTGTTGCAATGGATGTCCCAAAAATGAGAATTCGAAAGTGATGTACAATTTGCCGGTTTAAGTACACCATTAATCAAATATGCAAAAAATGGTTCCAAATTATGAGTTTTGTTTAAAAAGCTATGTGTTTCTAACACTGTTTCAAAACCCGGTGCAAATTGGAACGTTTTTTTTTAATTACTTCTTTTGTATTACTGAGACCGTTCCAAATGAAATACAACATCTATATTTCAACGGTTGGAATGACTGTTCCAAGACCGTCTCAAGTGTCGTCCCAAAGTCTAACGGCTAATTTTTAATGGGTATATATGTATTCCTATACCCGTTCCTAAGATCGTTTCAAATTTTTCTATATAAATGTGTTCCTCTCTTTCCATTTAATCTCACTATCTTCTTTCATTCTTCTTATTTTCTTTCTATTTCCTCAAACTCTTTCGAACTTTTTTAATCTCTCACTATCCTACTAATGTTTTTGTACTCTTGTTCGTGAATTCTATCTCGAATTTTTGTTGATATTTGGAGTTATTTTTATCAGGTAACAACTTTAACCCTTTACTTGTCAATTTATATTTATTGTAATTTTGTTAATTAAATTTAATATTATAATAATATATATGTGTATGTATGTGTGTAGGACTAATCATTATGTTAAGACAGTTAAAAAAATTGATGTACGAGAAGAACCTTCCAAATAGAACGCGTCTTACTCTGGAGTTTCAGGATAGTGTTGCTACAGGCAAGTCTCAGCATACATGTAAGGACGGTGAGAAAATTAAGTGACCTTATTGGAAATGTAAAAATGAAGTTTTAAAAGCCATGGACGAGATAAATTTCGACCTGTTTATGAAAGATTTTATGTCGAAATATTATTATTAGATTTCTCATGGTGAAAAGATGGTGCAGTCGAGTAAGGCCGTTACGATGGTCCTTCAACCACATATTGAGTATCGAATTGGTAGTGGTGAAGATATCCTCTTGTGGCAGGATCCGTGGCATTAGCTTGGTCAAAGGGGAGCGAGAAGTGGATCGGTCTAGGAACGCGCAAGCGAAAGGGGTAATTTAAAAAAAAATCATAATTTAAAAACCAAATATAATTAGACCATGATTCCAAGGGGTGTACCCTTGGAGTTCCCGGGCGTTTGATATAGTGAATAAAATAAACAATAAAAAACTAAACTAGGGCTTATGGTAAAATTAAAACCGAGGAGTGCAAGAAATGTAAATCAAGGATTACCCTTTGTTTGATTTACTTCGAACCTCCTTTTGTTGATTCGTTCATACGAGACTCTAATGTAGAAGTCCTCTAAAGACACGTTCACACCACACCGGAATATAGAGATCTCTTAATACGCTTTGCTAGAAGAGAATAAGGGAGAAAAACATACCAAATGTGTAAAGAGAAGGGGGGAGGCCGATTGGGGGTTCTAAAGTAGGAATAATTTTTGTGTTGTGTTATTAAAATTAAATTTTCCAAATAACTAATATGTATACTTGTATGGATGTACTAGAATGTGTCTAAATTCATTCCATAATCCATAAGGCAATATATTCTTTATTTCAAATAACGAATAACCAACATAGCACTTTCTAGAAGTGAGAATTGCTAGTCAATTATTTCCTTTCCTAGAATTATCCAATGTGTTTAATTAGGGGTGCTTGGCTGATTTTATTGAAATAAAATACAAGGCTCGACTAATTTTAATTAAATTAAAATCCACCTTATTAAGCCAATCATATATTTAATCCAATTAAATACATGAGTCCAATAAGTCTTTATTAACTAATAAGTCCAACTTATTGAATAATAAGGGCAAGCCCAATATAAATTAATCCTATTAATTTATCCTTCGACTCCTCATCTAATAGATCCTTCTCATTTGTAAGTAAATCCAATTACTTATGAAATTGATTCTCAGTTAATTCCTCGTCCCTTCTCGGTGATTTGTGTGTGACTTTTTAAGTTCACCTTTCAGCTAGACTTGAGCTATTGTCAAACACTATTATTAATTAAATTTAATTTAATTAATAAGTTTTTATCAACCCTTGATCAAGAAAGCCCGTCACCATGGGTGACCATCTAGCAATGCCCATGGCACCAGAGACTAGGCGAATATTCATGTGCACTTTTAAGCTCTCGAATCCATATGGGTACGATCCTTCCATCTACTATCTCCCGGCTTTAGTATAGAGCATGGAATTGGGTTTCGGCTCCCATATTGGACTAGGCATCTATGCTAATAATTGAGTTTGCGTTATGCCAAATTGCTCGACATAGGAACCTCTTTTCCTATTCGACCAATGACTGTGGCCACAAGTTCACAGAGCGTAAATGCATCTCCAAGTGCATAAGAGATATCTCTGTAAAGTATTCACAGGGGATGGATCCTCTTCTTGAAACACACCGTCCTCGCTACATGCTTTGACTGCAATGGAGGCATATGATGACCATGTTTGAGACACGATCATATCTCGCACAAATCCAAGATGAAATCATCGTACGCACATTGCTGCCATGATTCCTCAAGTCTGAGGACTACTCCTGTACTATTAGATCCAGGGATTCGAGTCATACTGACCAAGCCTCCAAAAGGGTTCCATGTGGCGATTCCCGCGAGTCAGTTCAGTCGATCGACACCTAGCCAATCGACCCACTAAGATCACATAGACGTCCCACGTCTGTCGCTAATGAAACGCGACTCATCAAATGAATGTGACTCTTAATGCAAGTCTCCATAGGACACTCAATGTCCATTCTCGAGGTCCTCGACTTGGAACATTTCAGACCCAACCCTTGATATTTGATTTCATGACCGACATCCAATACGCAGTCCAACTGTTGCACGGTTGCCAAAGTGGTCTGTGGGCTTTGCTGTGAATCCAAACATATATAATGAGCACAACAAAGGAAATGCTAATAGTGAATACTCATTTTATTCACTAAATAATATTACATGGAATCGAGTTATTGTCAGAATGGATTACAAGTGTGCCAATCTAATTAGTGTCCAAGTCACCTATTCTAACAATCTCCCACTTAACCTAAAACGAATCACCCATCTTATCCAGGTGCTGAGTATGGAAAATTTGTGACATCGGCTTGGTAAGTGGATTTGCTATGTTTTTTGTTGGGCTGACTCGGTCCATCCTGACGTCACCTCTGCTCACCATCTCTCCAAGCAGATGGTAGCGCTTAAGAATGTGTTTAGAACGGTGATGAGATCTTGGTTCCTTTGCTTGTTCTATCGTCCCATTGTAATTGCAAAAGATAATTACAGGCTCAGCATTGCTAGGTACCACACCCAACTCTTGGATGTAGTTTTTCATCCAAACCGCTTCCTTAGCTGCTTTTGAAGCTGCTATGTATTCGGCTTCCTTGATGGAATCTGCTGTGGTATCCAGCTTGGAACTTTTCCAAGCAACCACACCACCATTTAGCTTGAATACAAAACCTGATTGAGATTTGGCATCATCATTGTCCGATTGGAAGGTAGCGTCGCTATAGTCTTCTAGTATCAATTCTCCATCTTGAATCTCTTCGCCCTATAGATCTTGACGCCAAGGATGTAAGAGGCCTCACCCATATCCTTCATGAGAATTGTGTGGATAAGCACACATTAATGTTACCCAACATCGTGACTTCATTCCCAATGAGCAAGATGTCGTCTACATAAATCACAAGGTATGCAACCGTGCTCCCACTGATCTCTTTGTACACACAAGGATCGAATTCCTTTTTAATGAAATCATAATCCTGTATAACTTCATCAAAACACGTGTTCCAACTTCGGGAACCTTGTTTGAGGGTATAGATGGACCTTTGGAGATGACAGATCTTCTATTCTTCTCCAATGGAAGTGAAACCCTCTAGTTGATCCATGCTCTTTCTCAATGAAACCATTGAGAAATGGCATTTTCACATCCATTTGCCATATCTCATAGTCATACCATATTGCTATGGCAAGCAAAATCCGAATGGACTTGGCCATGGCTACAGGCGAAAAGGTTTCCACAAAATCAACTCCGGGTCGTTGAGTGTATCCTTCTGCCAAGAGCCTAGCCTTGAAGACTGTGACCTCCTTGTCAACTTCAAGCTTACGTTTGTAGACCCATTTGCATCCAACAGGTTTAACACCTTGATTTGAACCCATCAAATCCATTACGGATCTCATGGCCTCAAGCCACTTATCCGAATCGATGTCTAACATCGCTTCTCCGTATGTCTTTGGATCATTTTCTAATTGATTAGTCAGTCCCAAGACTCCATACCTATCAGGCAGTCGTGATTCCCTGGTCGACCTACAGACGACTGGAAGACTATCAGTGGAAAAATAGGTTCAAATGATGTTCCATCATTCTACTGAGGTACCTTACTTGTTTCCTCAAGTACCACTTCAACACGTCAGCTATCTATAGGAAAACCATTTTCCAATAACACTGCATTTCTTGAGACAAAAACTTTTTGCTCATACGAATCATAATTGTAGTATCCTGTAGTTTGTTTTAGATATTCGGCAAACCTGCACAGACTAGACCTTGAATCTAGTTTGTTTCCCACTAGCCTCTTCATGTATACGGCAAAACCCCAAACTCTCAAGTACTTGTAGGATGCAGGCTTGGCATGCCATATCTCATATGGCATCTCGGGTACGTCCTAGATGGCGCCATGTTAAGCAATTTGGCCGTCGTCTCAAGTGCGTGACTCCAGAAGGAGGGGGCAATTCTGTAAAACTCATCATGGATCAAACCATGTCCAATCAATTCCTCCTTTCAGCCATGCCATTAAGCTGTGGTGTTCTAGGGGGATTCTATTGAGAAGAATCGTTCCCTTTTAAGTAATCAATGAATTCACCACTTAAATACTCTCCGCCTCGGTCCTTAGACCTGTACCTAATTAGATAAACATTACAAAACCGTGAGTGATCATCGATGAAGGTTATGAACTACAAGTATCCTCCTCTAGCTGGAGTATTTAATGGTCCACGCACGTCCGTATGGATCAAATCCAAAAGACCGCTGGCAAGCGCACTTTGTCCAACAAAGGCTTCTTGGTCATTTTCCTTTCAGACAGGAATTCGCAAGTTGGTAGGTTGTCCAAATCGTCTACCTCTAGACTTTTTGAGTCTACCAACTTCCTCTTCCTATCTTTTGAGATATGGCCTAGCCTCGCGTTCCATAACTGTGCGTTTTCATGATTATCTAATTTTTATTTGTGTTGGCAAGTCATAATCCAATTAGAGCGTTGGGGAATATAAAGACCATTGACTAATGTACCAAGCAGATGATAGTTATTATCAATCATCAAATAAAAACTATTTTTATTGATCGCAAATTTATAACCATTATTGTCTAAAACAAGAATAGAAATAATATTCTTGATCATGCTCGGTATATAATAACAGTCTTTTAATTCTATCAGAATACGATTACAAATGACTAATTATAGAGATCCCACGGCTTCCACAGCAACAGTTTTCCCATGTAGTTGGGTTGCATATTGGATGACAACTATGAAACCAACTTCTGAGGGTTGGTCTGAACCATTCCAAGTTGAGGACCTAGAGACTGGGCATCGAGAGTCCTATAGAGATTTGCACTAAGTGTTGCATTCATTGGATAAGTGCTGTGTTTCATCAACGACAGGCATGGGGTGTCTATGCAATTTTACTTGATTAGCAAACAAGGTTGTTAACTGATTGAACTGACTCGTGGGAATTATTATATGAAAGCCTTGGAGGCTTGGTCGGTATGACTTGAATTCCTGGCTTCGATAGTACAGGATTAGTCCTTAGACTTGAGCAATCATGATAGTCGCATGCATATGATGGCTATATCTTGGAGATAACTGTGTCGTTAATGTGGTCGTTATGAGCCTTGTCCAGTGTACTCAAAGTACGTAGTGAGGACTGTGGAATTCAAGATAGATGTAAATGAGGATATATCTCCTACGTGCTCTGAGATGGTTTAGACTCTCTAAGTCTATGGCCATAGCGATTGGTCGAATAGGAAATGATTTTCTTTATCGATGAATAGAGTAAACGACTTGCATGGTCCACGATGGGAACAGACACCCAATATCATGCCCTATATTAAGGCTGGGAGATGGTCAACAGAACGACCGTGCCTATATAAAACTCGAGAGCCTAAATGTTCACGCCAACATTTATCTAGCCTCTAGTATCACGGACCAGTGCTAGACAGCCACCCATGGTGACGGTCATTTCCAATTAATGGTCAATTGAAAATAATTAATTAAATTAGATTTAATTAATTATTTGTGTTTGACACAATGCCCAAGTCTAGCTGAGGTTGAACCTAAAGATTAACACACAAATCACTATGGAATTGGTGGAATTAACTCAAGAAGAAACAAATTATGTTAATTAGATTAAATTAATTCAAGGAGAATATATAAATGATTGGATCATTTATTTAATAATTCATTTTATGGATGGCTCACGAATTAATTAATTGGATTAATTAATTTTGAGCTTAACACCTTTAAATTCATTGAATTAATTTATTATGTTTGGCTTAATTAATTGATTGGATCAATTAATATGTGTTTGCGCTTAAATTTATTTAACTTTGTTGGGCTAAAACTAATTTAGTTAATTATTATCCAATGGACTTTGGTTGGGCTTGATTTTATTTGATTAAATAAAGACCGGTGCAAACCTGAAGTTCAAGCCCATTTAAGGGAGGTTGGAGCAAGTTAAGAAGGAATTGAAACTCCTCACCATGATGAACATGGTGGAGTGATTATTTTATCATGGTTTGAAGTTATATGCATGTGTGTGTATAGGTTGCCTTGGAGACAAACTTGGTAGTTATTGAATTTTGAATTCAATTGTATGTAATATGCATAACTACACACATATAATGTATAACCATAACACAAGCCACAAATTTGCTCCTTTTTCTAGTAAAAAATATTCTCCTTTTTGTCTATATTGAATTTTATTCAAGTTAGAACATAAAATAATACAAAAACACTACACAGTAGTGTTAGTTTGGAATTATTTTTCTTCTTATTCTTTGTTGTATCTAGCAATAGAAAAAGAACTATATCTATTCCATTTTGTAGTGTCGATAACTTAGAGGAATTTTAGTTTGAATTCTCAAGTGAATGGAATGGGGAAACATAGAGCTTTTTGTTTCATCCTCTAGTCACTTGACTAACATGTTTATATGTTTATTATTATGCTTTTGACAAACACCGAATGTACGAAAATTTCAAAGGGAACACCCCTTTGAACCATTTTAATTATTTTTTTATTTCACACTTCCGCCTCGTTCTTGGGCCATACTGATTTTTTCAGTGGTATCAGAGCCCGATTTGGTGTTGTAGCTTTAGGATTAACATGTTATTATGTGTTGAGCATGAACAACGTGTTTAATTTGCTTTTCTTTGGAAAGCATGTTTAGTAGCTTTGAAGCATGATTATATGTTTAAAAAATATGTGTTAATTTTGCTTTTTAAATTATGGATGTCTATGCATTTTTTGAAATTGGATTTTCTAAAAATGCACGGTTTTATTTCAATTTTCAATTGCAAAAATTCGAAAAAAGATTGAAAAAAGAAGCAATATGGCCGTTGCTACCTTGTCAGCTGGCATGCATGGGCGCCTCACGCACACGCCTAGCGTGCGCGCTCGCACGACTAGCTGCGGCGGTTGGGCCGTTTTGTGTCGATCTTTTCACGAAATTGGATTTTTCTAATTTCTGTAATTTTTCTGAAATTATTAATTTTGGCTAATTTTAATTTTAGTTAAATTGGATTTTTATAAAATTAAATTGTGCCGTATGTATCATTGATATTCATTTTTTAATTGCATTATTAGTATGTTATTTTCTGCATTTAATTATATTTTTGGTATTGGATGTTGGATATCTATTATTAAATACATGGACTATATTTAGTTGTTTAACATATTTATTTTTTATATAAATGTGTTAATTATTGTTTATTGGATAAACAATGAGGATGGTCACAAAGCCCATTGGCCAAATGCATGTTAACTTTTATGTTGTGTGAGGCTCGCGTGCCTCTTTGTTTTAATTCCTTCTTTTATTTTTAACCTTGAAATAATAAGGCTTGTTTTCTCCCTCCTTTGTACTCCCCCAACTTTTAATTAGGATTTTCAATTTCAATTGTGATGCGTGTAGTTATGATTGTGAAGTTTCGTTCATTTTGAATAAATGTAAGCTTCCTAGGAGATGAAGGCCTAGACCAGTTGGACGGAACTCACAATGAAAGAAGAACAAAGAGGAAGGCCCATTAGAATGATAATGGGTTACTATTTTGTAATAGTTAGACCACACCCTAGATTGATCAAAGACTCACTGCGGGCTTAGTAGGTCACTTAGGGTTGGGCTTGTGATCATCCAACAGGGGTGTGCTAGGCTAGTTTTTGCATGTGGTATATGTTTTAATATTTGAAGTATGATGTGTTGGAATGTATCTGTTTATACTCAATAATTAAAACTAATACATGCAAAATCTTATAATGATGAGGTCTCGGTTACAACAAACTTAACTCTCATTTGGATGGTCCAAATTAAATATTAGGCCTATAATGGATTAAAATTAAAATGGTTTGAAAATGGTTTGATTAGATCCAAGCCTTCCAACCACAACAATGTGGTGTGGATGCTACTTTCACCAGTTCATGGTCTTGCTAGTCGTGGCACATTTGGAATGGAAGAAAGCTACACTATATTATGAATGAATGGAATATACTCCTGTTTTCCTATCTGACGAGTCATGGGGGGCGGTAGTTGAGATATTCGTTTAGTTGATGGGCCGGGCCTAGCGCTGAGTATTGTGATTCGCTTGGAGTCTTTGGGATCACGTGAAGAGGCGAGGCAAAATAACTTGGGGATCTCATTGGATGAGAATGGTATAGGTTACCTCCCATAAAGCCTTTGTCCATGTGAATCGTAAAAGCTGGGCATAGAGAATTGCGTTTGTGGACTCCAAGCCCAATAAGAAATGGTTTCCGAAAAACTCCACTTGAGAGTGGTGGATTTTTGAAGAAATAGTGGGACCGGTTAATGACTGAAGACCAAGTTTTAAACCTAATATTTATTATTAAAATAATCTACTTTTGGTTTACATATGATGTAGATGTCCAAGAATCCACTTACTGCAATTCTTGAGGCTAATAAATTTAACGGAACAAACTCCAATGATTGGCTTCAAAGTCTTAGGATTGTCCTAGATTTTGAGAACCATACCTATGTTCTGGATAGGTCTCTTCCCCAAGCCTTGTCGGAAGGGTCCACATGTCAAGAACGTTTGACATTCGAGAAGTGGCATGAGAATCGAAAGGTTCACAGTATCATATTGGGGTAAATGACCAATGACATCCAGAAATAGTACGATAGGCATGATGATGTCCAATCGATAATGCTCCACATGAGCTAGGTTTATGCGATTCCAGACTGGCATATTAGATATGTTGTCACAAAAGTATTTTTCGACGCCAAGATGATTAAAGGGTTTTTTTACAGGGGGATGGGGTAAACGTTCACCAATAGAAGTACTTACCTCGTTTACCCTTCGTGGGGGGTTGTCGTTTCTAGTACCGAATTGTTGATTATTAGCCGCCATAGTTGTGATTAGTTTGCGTGCTACGATAGGAGTTTTGTCATACAAAGCACCTCCACTAGCTGCATCCACCAAGCTTCTATTTGCCTCAGACAATCCTTCATAAAAATATTGAATTAGGAGATGGTCGGGAATTTGGTGATGAGGGCAACTCTCCACCAATTGCTTGAATCTCCCCCAATACTCATAGAAACTTTCACCGAAAAATTGACGTATTCCACTTATTTCCTTTCGGATGTTTGTAGTCCTTGAGGTGGGGAAGTAGTTCTCAAGAAATTGTTTCTTGAGCTCATTCCAACTAACAATAGATTTTGAAGGTAAGGAGTAGAGCCAATCTTTTGCTTTATCGCCCAATGAGAATGGAAAGGCTCTTAGCTTGACTTGTTCTTCGGTGACTCCTTGAGGTCTCATGCCGGAACACACCACACGGAATTGTTTGAGGTGTTTGTGTGGGTCTTCACCTGCAAGGCCATGGAAGGTAGGAAGTAAATGAATTAGGCCAGATTTAAGTTCAAAATCAACATTTAAATTAGGATATTCAATTTAGAGTGATTGTTGATTTAAGTCAAGGGAAGCCATCTCTTTGATCGTTCGTTCCGGATTTTGGGTCATGACTTCGTCTTTAGAGTCGCTAGACATGGGCACGTCTAACTTAGAATCTGCTGCTGGTTTGGAAGAAGTAAAGGCCTCTTTCTTGTGTTGCTTGATTTCTTTTCGGAGTCTACGAGCGGTCTTCTCGATCTCTGGGTCAAATTCAAGTTCACCTGTACGAGAATAACGTGGCATAAAATCAAGTAATAAGAAAAAGAAATTAATTTAAAGACACCAATCCCCGACAACGGTGCCAAAATTTGATGGGTGTCGAATCCACTAAAAATAATTCCTATGAACGCTTTTGTAGAAGTGTAAGTAGGGTCGAATCCACAGGGATTGGTTTTAAATCAATTCCTTCAAAAATAAAAATAATTGGGGGGGATTTATGATTGTGAAGAAGAATAAAAATAAGAACTAAATTAAAAAACTAATAAAATTAGAAGAGATAAATATAAGAGAAGAGTATTCCAGTTAAAGACAGGATCATGCTTAATTCCACGATCGATCATAGATACAAAGATAACAATTATTCATGATAGATAAATTGGTTATGGCCATTGGTACGACCTAACGACCTCACCTTTCCTTACCTTGTGGATAGTCAAGGAACGTCCATTGACTAAATCCCTAATCAGTAAACAACCTTGGGAACGTCCTCAAGATTTAATTTACCGACAGCATTAAGTACTAGAAAGGCCCAATTCTAACCAATAAATTTCTACGAGGATTTATCTAAGTTAGATTATGCATTCCCCACAACATAATCGAAAACTTCTACATAATCAATTATGTTATATTACCACTAGTTATTGAACTAAACAAACAATTACTGATTTGCAAGTTCAATTGGCTAGAGAAATATTCTTGACAATAAATCGGATTATTTGTAATAAAAGCACAAAGAACAACACAAATACCAATATGAATAAAAGTATAAAGCATAAATTAGATCTCACAACTTGTTGGATTTAAGCATTCACCAAGTCTTCAACCAGAATAAGAGAACTAGCTAGACATGCTCATGAAAGAATGCATGAAAAGCAAAATAAGAATATTATAAAAGCGTAGAGATCTCAAGAGTTCAAAAGTTGAATCTTAAAGTAAATTACATCCCTATATATAATAACTAGATACCTAATTCTACTAAGATTAAAAGTAGATTCCTAATTCAACTAAAAGACTTAAAGAAATAAAATAATAATCCTAGTTAAACTCTTCATTCATCAAAAGGTAGTCCAAACAACTCCAAATTCTTGCCAAAAATTGAGTTTGAGTCTTGTCCGAATTTTATTTTGGTGCTTTTCTTCATTTTCCATTTCATTTGTCCTAATGCTGCAAAATAATATTTAATTAGGAGCATTTGGTCACAAAATGGGTCAAAATATTACATGAAATAAGCATAAAATGCAATTCTATCAACAGGTAAATTTACATCTCCAATTCTCACTAAGCTCCCCTTCCGTTATTCACTACCACACCCCCTCCCACGGGCAAATAAACCATTAAATTATATCCCAAAGGGCTATTCTCACCAAGTATTTTAGATGCAAGTTCTGATGAAATGTATGAATGCGTAGAGCCAGGATCAATTAAACATAAGTCTCAAGGCCAAATAACAAAATTGTACCTGATACCACATCATTCAATGTTGGAGCTTCCTTCCTATTCATATTATATATTCTTGCTTAACTCTGCCCTTGAGTGACTTGTGCTCCTCAACCCCTCATACTCCCACCAATAGTGTGTAAAAGCAATGAAAAATGCGAGTGGATCGGCCCGAGAACGCGCAAGCGGAAGCGGTAATATAAAAATTTATAAATTAAAAGCCGAACAATAATAATACCATGATTCCAAGGGGTGTACCCTTGAGTTCTCGGGTGTTCGTTGTAGTCAATAACAATAATAAGACTGCACGGGGCTAATGGTAACATTAAAATGAGAGGTACAAAAATCGTAAATCAAGAATTACCTCTTTGTTTGGTTTACTTCGAACCTCCTTCGTTTGATCCGTTCATGTGAGGCTTCAATGTAGAAGCCCTCTAGAGACACGTCCACACCACACCGGAATATGAGATCTTTTAATTCAGTTTGCTAGAAAAGAATTAGGGAGAAAAAGAACACACCAAGTGTTCTTGAGAGAGAGGGCGGTCGTCTGGGCTTCGAGGATAGAAAATTATTTTCTTTTTATGTTGTGTTATGTTTTCATTAGTTACTCTAAATAACTAATATACATATATATGCCTTATCTGGATGTACTAGAATGTGTCTAGGTTGATTCTACAATCCATAAGGTGATAAATTTTTTATTCCAAATAAAGAATGACTAATATAGCACTTTCCAAAAGTGATAATTGTTAGTCAATAATTTTATTTCCTAGAATTTTCCAACAACTCTTAATTAGGTGCTTGGCCGATTTTATTAAGATAAAAAAACAAGGCCCAATTAATTCTAATTAAATCTAATTTAATTAAAATTCACCTAATTAAACCCATCATGTATTTAACCTAATTAAATACATGAACCCCAATAAGCCTTTATCAATAATAAGTCCAACTTATTAAATAATAAAGGCAAGCGCAATATAAACTAATCCTATTAATTTATTTTTGGTCTCCTCCATCCAATGGATCCTCTCATTTATAAGTAATCCAATTAATTCCTCGTCCATTCTCGGTGATTTGTGTGTGACTCTTTAGGTTCACCTTTCACTAGACTTGGGATAGTGTTAAACACTATTATTAATTAAATATAATTTTATAATTTTCGATCAACCTTTGATTAAGAAAGCCTGTCACCATGGGTAGCCGTCAAGCAATGGTCCATGGCACTAGAGACTAGGAGAATATCCATGTGAACTTTTAGGCTCGCGAGTCCATACCGCAACGGTCCTCCACTTGGAACATTTCAGACCCTACCCTTGGCATTTAGTTTTATAACCGCCATCCAATGCGTAGTCCAACTGTTGCATGGTTGCCAGTGTGGTATGTGGGCTTTGTTGTGATGCTTGAAAGAAATGGAATAAAAGTGTAAAACCCCCCTGTGTTTTAAAAAGTTTGCAAAAAGAACCCTTCTATTATGAGAATAGGCTGAAAACCCTCTTGTGTTTTGTAAAACTCAGCAACAAACACCCCTTCCGTTAGTAATTAACGGAATGTGCATTACACACGCTTTTGGTGCATGTGGGGGTATTTTTTAATCGTGTTTTACCTTTTTTTTAGGTACTTTTTACTGAAATGCCCTTTTTATTTTTGAATTTTACAACTACCAATGGTAGCATTCGAATCCTCTCTTCAAGACGAACATTTTCATATCTTCAATTTGAGTTTTTGTCAATCATAGAGAGTGGGCTCAAGTCACGACCTCCGAACATGTTTTCCGTCGATTCGTCTCCGTCCGGTCGAATCTCGATCTCAAACCACCACCATTAGACTCGTCTCGGGGGGTAAGGGGGTGGGATGGTAGTTAGCTTTTTTTTAATATATAATAATAATATATTTTTTTAATTTTAAATTATTTATATATAATATAAGTTAAATAATTTATTGAATCTAAACCTTTTATTTTTCTAAAACTAAAGGTTGAGATTAATTGATTAGATCTAACGATCAATATTTGATCAATGAAGATCCAACGGTCATTAAAATAAGAAATAATATATATTAAATAAGGGTATAACGGTTATTTTCTAAAAAAAATTAACACCGTTAGTTGATTTAACGGAGAGGCGATTGAGCTGAGTTTTGCAAAACACAGAGGGGCTTTGAATCTATTCTCATAACAGGAGGATTTTTTTTACAGACTTTTTAAAATACAGGGGGATTTTATGCATTTTTTCCAAATAAATGCAAACATTGTGTAATGGGTACAACAAATGAAATGTCGAATACTCATTTTACTCACTGAATAATATTACATAGAATCGAGTTATTGTTATAATGGATTACAAATATGCCAATGTAATTGGCTTTCAGGTCATCTATTCTAACAATCTCCCACTTGACCTATAGTCAATCAATCACCCATCAACCTCAAACCCATTTTATCCAGATGCCGAGTATGGGCAATTTGCGATCGACTTGCTAAATGGATTTGCTGTGTTTTCTACTGGGTTGACTCGGTCCATCCTGACTTCACCTCTGCTCACCATCTCTCTAATTAGATGGTAGTTTCGATGAATTTTTTTTGGAACGGTGATGAGATCTTGGTTCTTTTGTTTGTGCTATCACCCCGTTGTTATCATAGAAGAAACTACGGGCTCAGCAATGCTAGGTACCACACCTAACTCTTGATGTAGTTTTTCATCCAAACCGCTTCCTTAGTTGCTTCTGAAGCTGCTATGTATTCAACTTTCATGGTGGAATCCGCTGTGGTATCCTGCTTGGAACTTTTCCAAGCAACCACACCACCATTAAGCTTGAATACAAAACCTAATTGGGACTTGGCATCATTATCGTTCGACTGGAAGCTAACGTCACTATAGCCTTCCAGTATCAATTCTCCACCACCGTGAATTAAGAACATACCTCTAGTCCTTTCAGGTACTTAAGTATGGTCTTGACTACGCTCCAGTGCGCCTCCCCGGCGCATGTCTAATATCTGCTTGTCACGCTCAAAGCGTATGCGACATCAAGCCTGGTGCACTGGACAACATACTGAATGCTTCCTATAGCTAAAGCATAGGGGATGTCCGACATCCTTCTAAGTTCCTCATCAGTCTTGGGAGATTGCTTCTTGGACATCTTAATCCCATGCCTCATTAGAAGGATTCCTCATATTTTACTTCTCCATCTTGAATCTCTTCAAGACTTTCTCAATAAAAGAAGATTGGGTTAATCTTAACATCCTTCTAGATCTATCCCTATAGATCTTGATGCAAAGGATGTAAGAGGCCTCACCCATATCTTTCATGAAAAATTTTGTGGACAACCATGCTTTAATATCACCCAACATCTTGATATCATTCCCAATGAGCAAGATGTCATCTACATAAAGCACAAGGTAAGCAACTGCATTCCCACAGATCTTCTTGTATACACAAGGATCGAATTCATTTTTGATGAAATCATAACCCCATATAACTTCATCAAAACGTGTATTCCAACTTCGAAAAACATTTTGAGGCCATAGATGGACCGTTGGAGACGATAAACCTTCTGTTCTTCTCCAACGGAAGTGAAATTGCAAGCAGAATCCGAATGGACTTTGGCCATGGATACGGGCGAATAGGTTTCCTCAAAATCAACCCCGGGTCGTTGACTGTATCCTTTTGCCACGAGCCTATCCTTGAAGATTTTAACCTCTCCATCAGCTCCAAGCTTATATTTGTACACCCATTTGCACCCAATAGGTTTAACACCTTTACGTCGGTTTGCGAGGGTCCAAACTGGATTTGAATCCATCGAGTCCATTTCGGATCGCATGGCCTCAAGCCACTTTTCTGAATGGATGTCTGACATCGCTTGTCCATATGTCTTTAGATCATTTTTCAATTGACTAGTCAGTCCCAGGAATCCGTACCTATCAGGCGGTCGTGATTTCCTGGTCGACCTATAGAGGACTGGAACACTATCAGTGAAAACTATAGGCTCAAATGATGTTCCTTCATTCTACTGAGGTGTCTCACTTGTTTCCTCAAGTAGCACCTCATCGCGTCGAGTATCCACAGGAAAACCTTTTTTCAAGAACACTGCATTTCTTGAGACAAAATTTTTTTGCTCAGACGGATCATAGAAGTAGTATCCCGCAATTTCTTTTGGATATCCAACAAATCTGTACGAACTAGACCTTGAATCTACTTTGTTTTTCCCACTAGCCTCTTGAAGTATACAAGACTACTCCACACTCTCAAGTACTTGTAGGACGCAGGCTTGCCATCCATATCTCATATGACGTTTGGGGCATCGTCTTAGATGGAGCCATGTTAAGCATTTTGGCCGCCGTTTCAAGAGCGTGACCCCAGAAGAAGGGAGCAATTCTGTAAAACTCATCATGGATCGAACCATATCCAATAGGGTTGGGTTCATCCTTTCAGCCACGCCATTAAATTGTGGCGTTCTAGGAGTAGTCCATTGAGAGAGTATTCCATTCTGTTTTAAGTAATCAATGAATTCACCACTTAAATATTCTCCGCCTCGATCTGACCGAATGGTCTTAATTTTACGGGGCCAGTTTGACTCTCAACTTCAAGTCTGTACTACTTGAACCTTCCAAAAGCCTCAAACTTGTACCTCATTAGGTAAACATAACCATACCATGACTGATCATCAGTAAAAGGTTATAAGGTACGAGTATCCTCCTCTAGTCGGAGTATTTAATGGTCTACAAACATCTGTATGGATCAAATCTAGAATACCGTTGGCAAGCACACTTTGTCCAGCAAAAGACTTCTTAGCCATTTTCCTTTTTAGACAGGATTTGCAAGTTGGTAGGTTGTTCAAATCGTCTACCTTTAGACTCTTTGAGCCTACTAACTTTCTCATCCTATCTTTGAGATATGGCCTAGCCTTGCGTGCCATAACTGTGCATTTTCATGATTATCTAATTTTCGTCTGTGTTGGGATGTCATAATCTAATTAAACTGTTGGAGAATATAATGACCATTAACTAATGTACCGAGCAGATGAGAGTTATTATCAATCATGAAATAAAAACCATTTTTATTGATCACAAATTTATAACCATTATAGTCTAAAACAGGAATGGAAATAATACTTTTTGATCATGCTCAGTACATAATAACAGTCTATTTAATTCTATCTGAATATGATCACTAATAACTAAGTTGAGAGATCCCACGGCGTCCGCAGCGACGGCCTTCCCACCGCCTAGTCTTAGAATCATCTCGTCCTTACTTAGTTTTCTGCTTCTTTCCAATACCTGCAAGTTATTACATATGTGAGATCCACAACCGGTATCCAATACCCAAGAAGCAGAATTAGTTATCATATTCACTTCAATCACAAACATACCTAGGTTGGAGAGGAGTTGTGGGCACTCCCTCTTCCATTGCCCCTTTCCTTGGCAATGTATACAGACATCATTTGCCTTCGAC
>NC_026148.1:7012302-7016850 GCF_000512975.1 Sesamum indicum | reverse complement strand
TGAGAGCAGTAGGGGCGCTCGAAGCGCAAGCAGTGGCTGTGAAAGCTTTTCCATTTCCCTTTTTCCTCTTCCAGTGTTTGGTCCTCTCATCTTTCATTTTGGTGCTTGAAACCTCTCCTACCAATACCGCCAGCGTAGACTTGTGGGTCATCGCCTCGTATTGGACCAGCACATTAATTAACTCATGAATAGACTTCTCAAGTCCGTTCATGTTGTAGATAATAATAAACGGGTCATAGGATAGAGGAAGTGACTAAAGGATCATGTCAATGTACGTGTCATTGTTAAGCCCAGCTTTAAGGTCTTTGAGCTCCTCTACTAGGGATAGCATCTCAACCACGTGATTTTATACAGACGATTCTTCGACCATCTTAGTCCCGAAGAATGCTTTTCTGGCAACATATCTAACATGCCTATCAGGAACCGCATAAACTTCCTTCATGCGAAGCATTATCGAGGGAACATCATCCAGCCCATCATATTTCTTTTGGATGTCATTGGACATCGAAGCCAATATGATACTGCGGACCTTGTAGTTGTCCTCAAGCCACTTCTCAAACATGACATGTTCTTCGGGCGAAGACCCCTCCTACAAAGCCGTTGGGAGTAGCTTGTCCAAGACATAGCCCTAGTTCTCGAAATCTAAGACAATCCTCAGATTTTGCAGCCAGTCGTTGTAGTTCGTGCCATTGAATTTGTTAGTATCCATTATCATGGTTAAAGGGTTCTTAGACATTTTCTAGAAAATAAAAACTTAAACAAAAATCAGTGAATGATTGTAAATATTATGAATTAAGTTTAAAGACTTGGTCTTTTAGTATTTAACTCTCCCATTATTTATACAAAAGCCCACCACTCTCAGGTGGGGTTACGGGAATAACATTTCCTAGTGGGCTTGGGATCCACGAGCGAATTTGCCATGCCCCACTTTTATGATTCACATGGTAAAAGCCTCGTGGGAGGTAACCAATACCATTCTCATTCCATGAGATTCCCAAGATCTTTTGCCTCACCTCTTCACATGATTTCGAGGACTCCAAGTGAATTATATTACTCAATGTTAGGCTCAACCCATCAACCAAATTACATTTTATTTGTCGGCCCCACGACTTACGAGATAGGGAAACGGTGAACATGTTCATTTGTTCACAACAATGATGTAGCTTTCCTCTATCCCAAATGTGCCATGACTCGTGAGACCACACTTAGGTATCGGTAGCTTCCTCACCATATTTTTATGGATGGAAGGCTTGGACGGATCAAAACTATTTTGATCCAAGTCCATTTTGGGCCTAATATTTAACTTAGTCCAACCAAATGAGAGTTATTATTGAGTTTTAGACCGAGACCTCATCACATATTAGCACTGCATGCATAAATACCAAATATTTGAATCATCAAATAAATGCATCGCATGCAATGAAATCTAGCATACCCCTGTTGGATGATCACGAGCCCAACCTGTGTGACCTATTGAGCCCGCAGTGAGTCTAAGGACTATCTAAGGTAGTGCTATACTATTACAAAATATTTTACCAATCAACATATAGATAGGCCTTGTAATATCTCCATAGGCAGCCTTCTCCATGGGCCTCCTCCTCCGTGAACCTTCTTCTCCATAGTCTTGCTTAAAATACATATATCACCAAAATATCATATACTACTCTCATTGTAATTTAAAAACAAACCTTGATTAGAATTCGGGGGGAGTACATTGGGAGGAAGATACCTAGCCTTATTATTCCTAGGCTAAAAATGAGAAGGAGGGAGAAAATAAATCACAAGGGCACACGAGCCTACCCAACAAAATTAAAAGACATACATGCGGTCTAGGGCTCTGTGATGATCCATCCACATTCAACTAGCACATAATATCAATTAGGCATGCTAGATAAGAAAATGAACATCGCAAGAAAATACAGTGATATCCAATATCACGATAAATAATTATATGTAGAAAATAATAAGCATAAATTTGAAACTCAATAAACAAAGGATGACAAAGTCCCGTGCATCCAATGCACATAATCCAATCAAATTAACTAAAGCAATTTAAATTTCAGAAAAAATCCAATTTTATGCAAAATTAAATTAGCAAAAATTAATATTTTTTAAAAAATATGCAGAAATTAAAAAATCTAATTTTTTGAAATACATGGCAAAAAATGGCCCAGCCATTGGCCATCAACTGAAGCAGCAACACAGTGGTCCCACAGCCAGCCGCACGCACGTGCGGCATCCACTGCCTTCTAGCGCGCGCACACTGCACTGCCAGTCGACATGCACTGCTACAATACTAATTTTTTTTATTTTTTTATTCCCACACATTAAACTAAAATTAAAACCAAGTATTTTACCAGAAAATCTAATTTTCTTAAAATACTTAAATCATCCAAAATTGCAAAAATTAAAAGGTTAGTTTTCTCATATAATCATTCAAAAAAAAAGCAAAAGTAAATAACATGCTTCAAAACCAATAAAATCATATTATCATGCTTATTCACATAGAACTATAGTCCCTACATCGAACCAGGCTCTGATACCACTTGAAAGCAATGAAAATTGGGAGTGGATTGGCCCGAGAATGCGCAAGCGGAAGCAGTAATGTAAAAATTCATAAATTAAAAGCCGAAGATAATAATACCATGATCCCAAGGGGTATATCATTGGAGTTCCCGGATGTTCAATGTAGTTTATAATAACAATAATAAAACTAAATGGAGCAAATGGTGAAATTAAAACGAGAGGTACAAAAAGTCATAAATCAAGAATTACCTCTTTGCTTTGTTTACTTCGAACCTCCCTTGTTTGATCCGTTCACGTGAGACTTCAATGTAGAAGCCCTCTAAAGAAATGTCCACACCATACCGGAATATAGAATCCCTTAATTCAATTTGCTAGAAAAAATTAGGGAGAAAAAGAACACATCAAGTGTTCTTGAACGAGGGGGCGGCCGAATGCGGCTTCTACGGTAGGAAATTTTTTTTTTTTTGTGTTTTGTTATGTTTTTATTAGTTATTCCAAATAACTAATATATATATATATATATATGTACCTTGTATGGATGTACTAGAATGTGTCTAGGTTCATTCTACAATCCATAAGATGATAAATCCTTTATTCCAAATAAGGAATGACTAACATAGCATTTTCGAAAAGTGATAATTGTTAGTCAATAATTTCCTTTCCTAGAATTTTACAACAACTTTTAATTAGGTATTGGCCGATTTTATTAAGATAAAATACAATGCCCAATGAATTTTGATTAAATCCAATTTAATTAAAATTCATGTAATTAAGCCCATCATATATTTAATTCAATTAAATACATGAGCCCAATAAGCCTTTATTAATTAATATAAATTAATTCTATTAATTTATTCTTGTGCTCCTCCATCCAATGGATCCCTCTCATTTATAAGTAATGTAACGCCCCAAAAATTAAAATATATAATTGGGAGACTAATTGGTAATTATTAAAAATTTAAATTTAATTAATAAATAAATTATAGATTGAATTTGGGATATAATAGAATTTGAACGAATTAAATTGGAGTTCGTTATAATATTTTGGGATAATTTATATTAATTAAAAAAATTAGGAATTACGTAATGGGTATTTTGAGAAAATTCTAATTAAATAACAAAATATATAATAATATATATATGTACATAATATATATATATTAGAAAGTAATATATACAGATATATATATTAGTAAATAATATATCTACATATATATATACAAAAGAAAAAGAAAAAGGATAAAAGATTTTGAGGGTGGACCCACTACCCACCGCCCCACCTCTACTTATATATATATGTGTGTTCAATCACACCAACACAATCACAAATCTTAAAAAACTTGCAATTTTGTTTTCTGTTTCAGTGGTTACGCGAGGTAAGATTTCTACTTTAATTTTTATTAATTTATATAATTATATTATTTAATTAGTTCGTTTATTAAATGTTGATTATACTAAGCGATGTACTATTTAATCGGAATATTTTACGGGTTGGCTATTTAAAATAGTGTCTAATTAAATATAGAATCGGATATAAAAATGATGTCGTTGGTTAATTAGATTATTAAATTCGTTAGATTTGAATATTGCTATAGCCAATTTATATAATTCCATCAGAATTGTTAACTAAATACGCAATTCTAAGTATTGCTATTTAATTAAATTATATAATAGCGAGAAATTGATAAGAAATTCGTAGAAATATTTCGAAAATTATATTTAATAAATGGTATGTTAATAAAGAGGAAAAATGAAGATTTGTACTTCGATAGAAGTGGAAGAGGAAAAATGAAGATTTGTACTTCGATAGAAGTGGAATATTAAAGAATTAGTAGAAATTGTACGAATATTATTTAATATTGTATTTAAAAGAAATTATAATATTCTCGATATATTAATTGTATATGGTATAACTCATTATAGGATACGGGGGTGAGGTGAAAGGACTGACAATTAGCGATTGAGTAGAAAGAAACGTTGTGAGGTTGAGGTAAGTAAATAATTAGTATTATCTATATATGT
>NC_026148.1:7005087-7012213 GCF_000512975.1 Sesamum indicum | reverse complement strand
GTGGAATGCGAAGACACGTTGAAATATCATGTTTGTTGTATGTTGTGTTGTGGGTGTCTGAAAATGAGAATGTAATGATATATTATTTTACGTTAC
Source organism: Sesamum indicum (assembly GCF_000512975.1). NCBI lineage: Eukaryota > Viridiplantae > Streptophyta > Magnoliopsida > Lamiales > Pedaliaceae > Sesamum > Sesamum indicum. Next base: position 7,012,117 of record NC_026148.1, on the reverse strand, counting down.
TAGTTGCTTACAAGAATGGTGATATGTGGAAATGAGGGAGTGGTGGAAATTGAATATAATTGTGGCGTAAATACCCCTTGATGTGTTGAAAAGCCTATAAGGCAAAATGAAATAAAAAAAGCTTTGATGCGACATGAGAAAGAAATGAAATGAAATGAAAAGAGCTTTGATGCGATATGAAAAAGATGTGATGTGAAAAGAGCTATGATGCGAAATAAAAGAGCTATGATGCGAATTGAAAGAGCTATGATGCGAAATGAGATTGATGAGCCGGCTGTCAAGGGGATTCACTTAAATTTATATAACGGTGAGATTGAGTTGACGGGAAAAACACGATATCACCTTCTGGTAAATAAACTAGGAAAAAGGAAGTTTAATTAATTATTTTATTGTGAGATAGCTATGTGGTGTACTACAATTGATTATGTTGGAGTTAAATTGACTGTAACCCATGCATGTTGCCTACTTGTCCTGTTTGGGCTGCGTTTGATATACATATATAGATAGGGCTGATTATTTACTTACTGAGTGGCAGGCTCATCCCTCTGTTGACATTTTCTTTCAGGAGTAGACTTTGAGGTGTCTGACTGTTGAAGAATAGGTCTACGCGCTATACTCAGGCAGGTCGGGCCAATATGATGTTTTCTCCTCTTTGTCAGCTAGAGTACAAATCTTATTTTGTTTGTATAAAGAGAACATAGGCGTAGAGATCAACTGTGGTGGATCACCTGTGGTGTTTGATTTGTATATATGTGATGTTGTGGGTTGACTATGTCGTTATGACGTTGTGATTACGTATGCATATTAATTAGATGATTATGTGCATTTATATATATAAACACAGGGATTATTATAAGTATGAAGTTTAAGGTAGATATAGCCCTTGTAGCGAATGGGGTGCTACAAGTAATCCAATTACTAATGGAATTAATTCTCAATTAATTCCTCGTCCCTTCTCGGGGATTTGTGAGCGACTCTTTAGCCTCACCTTTCAGGTAGACTTTGGCTATTGTAAATACTATTATTTATTAAATCTAATTTAATTAATAATTTTCAATCAACTCTTGATCATGAAAGTCCGTCACCATGGGTAACCGTCTAGCAATGATACATGGCACTAGAGACTAGGAGAATATCCTTGTGAATTTTTAAGCTCTCAAGTCCATACGGTATGGTCCTTCCGTCTACCGTCTCTCAAACTTAATCTAGGATATGGAATTGGGTGTCGGCTCCCATCATGGACTAGGTGTCTATGCTTAACACTTGAGATCGCGTTACGCCAAATTGCTCGACATAGGAACCTCTTCTTCCTATTCGACCAATAACTGTGGCCACAGATTTATAGAGCGTAAATGCATCTCCAAGTGCAAAGGAGATACTTTTTTCATGTTTTGAGAGGGGAAGGGTCCTCTTCTTGAAACTCACCGTCCTCGCTACATGCTTTGACTGCACTGGACAAAGCTTATGATGATCATGTCTAAGTCACGATCACCTCTCTCATAAATTCAAGATATAGTCATCGCATGCACGTGACTATTGTGATTTCTCAAGTCTAAGGACTACTCCCGTACTATCAAGACCAGAGATTCGAGTCATACCGATCAAGCCTACAAGGCTTCCATACAAGTCTTCATAGGATACTCGATGCCCATTCTCGAGGTCCTCGACTTGGAACATTCATACCCAACCGTTGGCAGTTGGTTTCATGATCGTCATCCAATATACAGTCCAACTATTGCACGGTTGTCAAACTGGTCTGTGGGCTTTGTTGTGATATTTAAAAGAAATGCAAACATATGTATAATGAGCACAACAAATGATATGCCACTAGCAAATACTCATTTTATTCATTGAATATATTACATAGAATCAAGTTATTGTCAGAATGGATTACAATTATGCCAATCTAATTAATTTTCTAATCATCTAGTCTAACGGTGTGTTCACCATATCTGCTACCAATGCCTCTATCCCTGCTTCTGCCTCTACCTCTCTCAGCTCCACTGCCACTACTCCCAACACTACTTTGGATTTGGGTCCCACTAGCTACAATTCTAACTACACCTATAGTCTGACTAAAATAATTCTTGGCTATGTGTCCCCTACCTCCACAGTGATAATGGGTTCTAGCTATAGCATCCATCTCCAACATGGTCCCAGATGTTGTCTTCCATAACTAGATTAACTCAGAGTGAAAAACTAATCTCTGACCATAGCTTTGCCCAACTCCCCTACTTGATCCAATAAAAGGCATAGAAAATGAACTGCATTGGAACGAACCTCCAGTAAAGCCCGTAGATCCACCAAAAATACTTCCTCGAGAAACAGGACCACCACGCTAAAAGTTCCCATTTCTCCAGCAGAAAATGAACAACAGGTCCTCCTCTTGGTCACCTACTTGATTCCCCTACTATGTACGTTAATTTTCTCTTCTCTTCCCCCTTCTTCTTGTCTTCAATTACTGCTTCTTCCATTCAGACCACTGATTCGACAAGAGTTTTAAAATTCGTAATTCTAACTACGAGGACTTTTTTAATCTCTAGTCGTAGACCCTACTCCAAATGGCAATAGCGATCCTCCTGTGTCGCTACTACTGTAGGAACTACTACTGCTGGCGCTGGAGAGGGTGCGCGCACCTGTTCAAGTAACTTTGCTTAGGCTTGTGCTTGGGCCTGAAAGGCCATCTAAACAATCTGCGCATACTCTGGTGGCAACCCTATCACTGGAGCACCATTAGGAGGAATTGGAGCATCAGCACCCACACCCTCTCGACCTACCTCCACCCGACCTCCACTCACAAGTGCCACGGAACCCTCTGTGGACTCCACCGACTCTTCCATACTAGCTACTAGGTCCGCACGTGCACCTAGAGAGAAGCCATCCTACAGTAAACAATTCAATCGTTAGACACACCTCACAATCAACCTAGCACCCTAGAAATGTACACCTGCTATGATACCACCCAATGTAGCACTCTATACTTCACTGCACTTAATTATTACTACTTATTAAACAATTTCCTTAACTCCAACTTTTATAAAAAAAAAATTCATTTAAACAATAAAATAAAGTCTATTTTTTTCTAACCAACATAATATAACAATGCCATACAAGATAATAGGCATTATCAAAAGTGAATATATACTCTCCTGGATGTCCTCATATAGACAGCCTCATATATTTAATAATCACACAGGCAAAAGTCTCGACTTGAGATGTCACAGTTGACCCACCTAATAAGAACAACAGCACGGCTTAAAGTCCAATGTGGCTAGTTAGTGTGACCAATCATCTAAAAAGTACGTGGCAAGGAATAAGCTGCCTACTCAGTAAGTATAATTAACTAGTTTATATATATGTACACAGGTAGCAATTCACGTATAGTGTAAATAAATCAACTAACAAATATTCATCATATAGTAACAACATATGTAAGGAATAACACATCCTTACAACTGTATATCAGTCTATGACACAACATTTGACGTTAACGTTTATCTTTTTTAGGGTCTCGCTTACTTTAATTGGAGTACATCAGTCAATGATTTTGCCGGTCATCATCACCTCAGTCAAGGTCACATCATATACAACACAGGATACACATTGTATTTAATATCCCCACACTATCTATTCCAATGTGCAGCAATATCAACACAAGACACCATAATAAATATGTCATCCCCACACCACCCAGTGTGTAGCTAACCGTACAGGATATTCCTTGCTGCCCAGAATATCCAGGTATTCTACGACCCATGGTACCTAGCTTAACTTATTTATTTTTTGTATCGCATCATAAATCACATTATCTAAACCATTCACAATGTTCCCAACTAGGTAAGCACCATCTTTTATTTCAATATCACTAATTTCATCATTCAAGTCTATATAATAATTATTTTCTCATAAATAACTTTTTCATTCGATTTCATTCAATAATCAATTATACGATCACATAACCATTCATCTTACGCCCATACACATAGTAACAATTTCACCGATATTAAGGTATCCTAAGAAATAGTCCATGATCAATTGTATAAACAACCAATATACAATATTCACCTATATAATTATAAATTCAAGTTTTACAATCAGTATATAAGCAATCAATATGTATATTATCCACATATATAAATAACATTCATCCAGCTAGCTATACTTACCTCAAATCTCCAAAACAACTCTATTAACACAAAGATGTGCTCAATATTCTATCTTGTCATCACATCCTATAATAAGGCATTACACGTATAATCAATATATATAGAATATCATAAATTCTAATATGACCTTAAATAATATTCCTACGTTTCTACCAATCTTTTAATATTTTACTTATATCAAAGTTCAAACCCCCGTTCCATTTTCTTCTAATTAATTAATATTTCTAAGCTTCCCAGGTATCTTTTTAATTTATCAACTAACTCATGAGAATTGATTTGATTAAACCCCTTATATCTTCATAACTATAGTCTTTAATATAACATCCCTAACTTAAATTATCACAAGAACTTCATTTTCTTTCTAATAACCATAATATTTCTTAAATATAATTTTTCTAATATTTTCTAAATATAATTTTTGAATATTTCTATAAATTTTCTCTCAATTTCTCACTACTATATAATTTAATTAAACACCAATATATATAATTACACATTTGATTAATAGGCCCGATGTGAGTATTGTAATAAATAGTCTAACCAATCTAATAACTTAATTACCCAACTATAATATTTCAAATCAAAATGGGATATTTAATTCAACACGAATTTAAATAGTTAAACTCATAAAATATTTTGATTAAATATCACATCGGACAATATATACTACATTTAGTAAATAGACTAATTAAATAATATAATTTATATTAATTAATATAAATTAGAACTTAAATTTTGCTTACCTGTTTCATTTCACACAGTGTGTGAAGATATGTATATATGTATTTACATTATATGATTTTCAAGTATATATATCTAAAGTGGGGTGTGAGGAGGTGGTGAGTGAGCCCGTTTGCCCCATTTCTCAACTCCCTCTCTCTCTCTCTCTTTATATATATATTATTTATTTATTTTATTATATTTATTATTATTAATTTGATTTTTTTAATTATATTTTTCTTTACCCATTACATTCTACTTAATTTCTTAATTAATATAATTTACTCCCAAATATCATAATAAGCTCCATTACTCTATTCAAGTTTTAATATACTCCAATTTCAACCTATAATTTATTGTAATATAATTTAAATTTTCTTAATAGTTACCAATTAGTCTCTCAATTATGTGTAAAATCCTATGAACGTCATACTGTGTATTGCATGTGCGATATTGAGAAAAAAAAGTTAAGAAGTATTGTGATCAAGATGATGATGATGATAACCGAGAAAATTGCATAAAACCTACCTGTGTTTTCAAAATTTAGCTAAAAGTCCCCTGCGTTAAAAGAATAGGCAAAAAAACTCTGTGTTTTTCAAAATATTGCATACTCTCCCATTCTACTAGGTAAACACTAACGTCGTTAATTTTTTGTTGAATTGACCATTACACTCTTCTTATAACAACCATTGATCTTTGAATGTAAGAAATAAGCGGTACAGATCTTAAGTAATTTCAATATATTTTTTATTTGTATATATTTATATACAATATATACAACATATATACTATTTCTCCTAAATCTTCTCTCTAAGATTTCGGCGTCTTTTGAAAGAATTTTCGGTCATGGCTTATACCATTCGAATTTTCTCCTTAAGGCGAACATATCCATACCATCAATTTGAATCTTTATTGACCGGAGAGAGTGTGGGCTTCGAGTACGACCATCAAAACTTCTTGGCTTCGATCCGTCGCCATTTGGATGAATTCCGGCCTGGGACCACCACGACTAGATTTGCCTCGACCTGAAGATTCAAACGGAACCAACCTTGCTCATTTTCATCAAGTTTTTGCTCAGATCTAAAAATTTTAAATTTTTGGACGAATGGATGAACTGCCACCGTGAAGTTCTTGCGTTGATTCGCCGCCGTATGGACGAATCATGGCCTGAGACTACTACCGTTCGACTCCTCTCGTTCGTACAATTCGAACGAGGCCAAGCTTGTCCATTTTCATCACCATCAGCTACTCGTCAGCGATGGAGAAGACGATGGAAAGAAGAGAGATAAACAAAAATTAAGTAAAATAATAAAAAAAATATTAAATATTTAATTTTAATATATATTAATAATTTAATTATAATATTTTATATAATTTTAAAAAAATTGATATAATTTTGAAGTATTTTTATATTTATTTAGTATATTTATAAATAAATATTAAAATATATTTAAATTAAATAATAATTTAGTAAAAGTATTTAATTTAATAAAATTTAAAAATAAAAAAATTAAGTGTTTAATTTAAATATATATTAATAGTTTTAATATAATATTTTATATAATTTAAAAAATTGATATGATTTTTAGGTATTTTTATATTTATTTAGTATATTTTATAAATAAATATTAAAATATATTTAAATTAAATAAAAAATTAATTTAATTAGTGATATATAATATTGTAAGTGATTTTTATTTATATATAAATGAAATTACTTAAGTTAACAAAATTTAAAAATGATAAAAAATATTAAATGTTTAGTTTAAATATATATTAATAATTTTAATATAACATTTCATATAATTTAAAATAAATGATATAACTTTTTTACGTATTGTTATATTGATTTAGTATATTTTATAAATAAATATTTAAATATATTTAAATTAATTAATAATATATAATATTATAAGTGATTTTTATTTATATTCAAATAAAAGGGATAAATTGGACATTTGCCCACTTAAAACCCTATTTTTGTGTAGTATGTTTGTGAGAGGATGTTAAGTTGTATATACAATGGAGGAGAATGGTATTTTAGACCATTGCACTACCAAAAAAGTTGAAATAGGGTTAAAAAAAAAAAAGGCCCTACTCTCATTTTCGCCGCGTGTATAGCACCTTCCGTCAGTTTTGGACGA
>NC_026148.1:6993680-6995087 GCF_000512975.1 Sesamum indicum | reverse complement strand
TAGACGGAGTAAGAGAGCTAGGATTGTCAAGAATTTTGAAAGTGACTTTGTCACTTACGACATCGGGGATGATCCGATCACTTTCAAAGATGTTATGGCTTCTGAAGAAGCCAAGCAGTGGAAAGAAGCTGCCAAAAGTGAGATGGACTCCATTGTTTCCAATGGAACGTGGGTGCTAGTCGATCTCCCTCCGAGGTGTACTACTATTGGGTAAGTGGATCATTAAAAGGAAACTGAAGCCTGATGGGACCATAGATAAGTTTAAAGTCTGATTGGTGGCTAAAGGGTTTAAAAAAAAGGAGGGAATAGACTATTTCGATACCTATTCTCCGGTAGCTCGATTCACTACAAATTCGGGTGCTTATAGCACTTGCTTCGGTGTATAATCTCCCGATTCATCAGATGGATGTGAAAACAACCTTCTTGTATGGTGAACTCGAGGAACAAATTTACATAGATCAGCCTGAGGGTTTTGTAGCTCATGGTAACGAGCATAAAGTTTGTAAACTTGTTAAGTCTCTATATGGATTTAAACAAGCACCTAAACAGTGGCATGAAAAGTTTGATAAAATTATGGAATTTTCTGGCTACCGGCCGGCGGCGGCGCGGCAGCATCGCCGCGGTGGAGGAGGAGGTGGGTTGTCTGTTGGTGGGCTGACTGTCTTGCACGATTTTATTAAAGAAATTTTATTTTCCATTTACACAAACTTGTAGTTATTATTACGCTTAGCAAATTACCACAAAAATTCTTGGGTCTAAACCAATATTTGGGTCAAGTTTCGTCGAATTCTAAGAACGTTCAAAATTTAGCTGTTTTTGCACGGTTTTATTAAAGCAAGTTTGTTTCCTTTTTATACAAACTTGTAGTTATTATTCCGCTTAGCAAATTTACCACACAAATTTTTTATCTAGACCAACGTTTGGGTCAAATTTGGTCGAATTTTGGAAACGTTCAAAATTTAGTTGTTTTGCACGGTTTTATTAACAAGCTTGTTTTTCTTTTATACAAATTTGTGTAGTTTTATTACGGTTAGCAAATTTACCATATAAATTCTTGGGTCTAGACCAACATTTGGGTCAAATTTCCTCGAATTTTTAAAAATTTAGCTGTTTTGCACGATTTTATTAAAGCATGTTTGTTTCTCTTTGATACAAACTTGTAGTTATTATTACACTTATCAAATTTAACACACAAATTCTTGGGTCTAGACCAGTATTTTTTCATCAAATTCTGAGAACGTTCAAAATTTTGCTGTTTTTCACGATTTTATTAAAGCAAATTGCTTACCTATTATACAAACTTTTAGTTATTATTACGCTTAGCAAATTTTAATATACAAATTCTTGGGTCTAGACCAACGTTTGGGTCAAGTTTCGTCGAATTCTGAAAGCGTTCAAAATTTAACT
>NC_026148.1:6992126-6993281 GCF_000512975.1 Sesamum indicum | reverse complement strand
ACGTCCAACTAAGTGAATGTCGTTGTTTGGCCGCAACTAAGGAATTGGGTTATTCCTGAAAGCATTTATGAACAGGACCAGGACACATGCCTAAGTGTCAACCCTAAAGATCAACACAAAGCTGGTGGCTTGGTTGTTACTGACCGACGTTATCACACTCACAGGCTTAAATTCAAGGCTTAGTTCCATTTGACCTGGTGATAACTGGCGTCAGATAACTTAGACAGTGGTTCAAATCGAAAGGTACCATTGTTGAAAGCAAGTTATGGAAACTTGAGTACAAATCTATGAGTTTGTGGGGGATTGTTGGGATTTTTTTTTTTTGTGGAAACCCATAGAATTGAAAATACATTTCTATTGCCAACATCCATTTTCATTTTCCTTGAAAAGCATTCAATTCAATATTGAATGTAATGAAACAGTTTTTCAAAATCAGCATCAAATTGCAATTGGATGAGATGAAACAATAATTTTTGTTCAAAATCAGCTTTCGGTTTCGGATGGGGATTCATGGCCATTAATTTTATCTTCATTGTTGTTTTTAATTACTGAATATTTTATGCCTATATAAAGGCTTGTCTCTTCAACCACACCACAAACAACAAACTCACACTTTGAGTTTTCTCTCCCTCTCTCTCTTTGTAGTCCATACGCTAAGTACTAATATCCATGCCACGAGTACAACCTTCTCCATTTCTCTGCTTTTATCAAGCAGTTTCTTTTAAGTTTTTTTTAAGGTTATTTTTTCCTATATATTTTTAAAAAGAAATTCTGTAATTTTAAAAAATTCCATATATATTTTTAAAATTCCAAAAATTCAAAAATATTTCTGAAATCTTAAAAAAATTGGATTTCTTTTTTTTAAAAAAAAATCAGTAATTTTAAAAAATTTCAGAAATTCAAAAAAGATTCTAAAATATAAAAAAATTTCTTTTTTTTTAATAAAATTATAGAATTATAAAAAAAATTCAGTTATTTTAAAAAATTGGAAAAAGTTATTTAAATTTTCAGAAATTCGGAAAAATTTTAGAAGAGCTTCAAAGATTTCTGAAATTTTAATAAAATTATAGAAATTCAAAAATATTTCAGAAATTTTAAAAAATCTGGATTTTATTTTTAAATTATAGAATTTAAAAAATTTCAGTAATTTTAAAA
>NC_026148.1:6987493-6991389 GCF_000512975.1 Sesamum indicum | reverse complement strand
AATGTGATGTGTGTAATGTTCCAAAAGGATAATGATTCATTTTGATTTCCATTTCTTAACTAGATTTTGACGAATCATTATTCGGAGAAATCTACGAGTGGCACCGTGGTGCCACAATTTTTTATTGAAAAAAATAAATTCCTTATGTCACCGCGGTCTGTGACCGCGGTGACATTGTTTTTTAAAAAATTTTTTTTTTTAATGTGTCACCGGCTTTGAAAACCGCGTTTTTTATTTTTTTTTTTAAAAAAAAATATTTTATGGATTAAGTGGATGATTTTTTTTTATAATATTTCAAAATTTTTCATCCACTTTGTCTGATTCTTTTTATGAATTTTTATTTTTATTTTTTTTAAAAAATACAATAAGGACAGAATTAATAATTTCATACCTCCATCCAGAAATTACGTCAATTCACAAACATTAGGGGGTATCTGTAATTTATCAAACAATGAGAGGGTGTTTGTAATTATGTCAAATCTCAGGGGAGGCCCTTGTAATTTACCTGATGGTTGGAGGTGGCAGGCGGAGGGCGGAGGTGGGCCAGGGGGCTGGCGAATTGCAGACAAAGAGAGAGAGAAAAAAATCGATAAGAAGAAAGAGGAGTGGAGCGGCCAAGGCCGTTATAAAAATCGTTACTAAGAGAGATACAAAAATTAAAAGATCATTACAAAAGGAATTACAATAATATAGCCATGTAAAAAGCCGTTAAAAATGTTGATATAAATAATGTAGTGTATGGTAGCCGTGTAAAAAATCATTACAAAGAGTAATACAAACTATGGATACGACATAGTTTTGTGTAGATGTTACAAAGATTACTCTAAATAATTAATGTTGTGGAAACATATCATTGTAGTGGAACAATATAATTTAAATACATTAAAAAAATAAAAAAATTTATTTGACATTGATGTATACACAGTACGGAATAAATTTATATATTCATAAATGTTAGTATTATTTTGATGTAACTGTCATCTTATAGTGTTAAACTGCATGGGTTAATCGTGCCGTCAAAACCACAAACGCAATTCTCCATGTCCCTCTTTTACGATTCACACAAGAAAAGGCTTTGTAGGAGGTAACCTATATCATTCTCATCCAATGAGATACCCAAGTTATTTTGCCTCACGTCTTCACGTGATCTCAAGGACTCCAAGCAAATCACGCTACTTAGCGTTAGGCCCAACCCATCAACCAAACGAATATCTCATCTGCCGGCCCCCACGACTAGTGAGACAGGAAAATAGGAGTATATTCCATTAGTTCACAACAATAGTGTAGCTTTCTTTTCATTCCAAATGTGTCACGACTCGTGAGACCACGAATGGGTGAAGTAGCATCCACAACATATTGTTGTGGATGGAAGGCTAGGATTTAATCAAATCATTTGAATTTCAATCCATTGTGGCCCTAATATTTAACTTAGACCATCCAAGTGAGAGTTAAGTTTTGCTATAACAGAGACCTCATCATTATAAGATCTTGCACGCATCAATTTTAATCATTGAGTATAAACAGATACATTCCAAACACATCATACTCCAAATATTAAAATACACACCACATGCAGAAACAAGCCTAGCACGGCCCGGTTGGATGATCACAAGCCACATTTTAACCCACTGAGCGCGCAGTGAGTCTATAGTCAATGTAGCGTATGACCCTGACTATTACAAAATAGTAACACATTATCATCTAATGGGCCTTCCTCTTTGTTCTTCTTCCGTCGTGAGTTCCATCTCTTTGGAAGCTTATATTTATTCAAAATAAATAAACCCCACATTCCTAACTAAACTCATTATAATTGAAATTGAAAACCCAATCAAAAGTCGGGGGAGTACAAAAGGAGGAAAAAAGCAAGCCTTATTATTTCAAGGACAAAAAGCGAAAAAATGAATTAAAACAAAGAGGCACGCAGGCCTCACCCAACATAATATTAAATCATGCATTCGGCCAATGGGCTCCGTGATCATCCCCATTGTTTATCCAACAAACAATAATTAACACATTTATATCAAATATAAACATGTTATACAAATGAATACAATCCATGTATTTGACAATAGATATCCAATATCTAGAGCATGATGCAGACAAAGAGATAATGAAGAACCAAAAAAAAACGGGGAAGATTGACAAAGAGGAGTTCTGCGTACCCAACCCACTCGTGGCATTGTCTTTGAATGAAAATGGATATCCCAACTTCATCAAGGAGAAATTCCTTTTGATTGGCAGAGAGAAGTTACAGGAGCTGGAAGAGAAGTGGAGGGATGTGAAAGCTGCAGAGCTTAGCCTGGAGCTTAAAAGGATTGATTTGATTAGGAGGGACTTGCACAATCTACTCTGAAGCAAATGAAGGATTTAAGAGACTTTTTGGCTTTTGAACAGGTATAACATACTGTTGCTGTCCATCTTAGTGTTAGTTTTTAGTTGTTTCTGAATGTTGATATCAGTTATATATGCTGTTTTGTTGAGTTGATGTCTGTTTTTGTGGAAAATTAGATTTGATGGAGTCCTTTTTATGTCTTTGACAGAGTTCTTGTCTTCGAAATTTTAAAGCAGGTCTTCAGATTATTACATAAATTAGGTGCACTTGCCTGTTTGCACAATGAAGTCTTCATGTCATAACTAATAAAAGAGAATCAAGTCACAAGTTAGGAAGCAGATAAAATATTTGCCTCATAGGCAGCAGCAGCTGCACTTAGAATGCACAAATACTATGGCTAAGAATGTCATAAAGAATTCTTAACGAGTTCCCAAGGATGGAGAAAGGGCTAATGCTTCAGTCATACTAGATTATGATCCCAGGTTTACCAAACTACCTTTGGCTTATTAGTTCAGATAAGATTCCAATCTAATATTTCAGAGACAGTAAAAGGTTGAATGGTTAGACAAATTTTATTTTGTTGTTGCATAAGCCACAAACATATGGCCGGTTCTCTTTTTCCCCTTGGCTAAAATCATCTAGGGTGTATTTGGACAGAGAGATTTGGAATTGATGTAAGGATTTGGAGAATGGATTTCATGACAATATTATTAGGATGCAAATGCAATCTAATAGATAAGATCTATGGATACCAAGTTTAAACAAGCAGGTTACAAGCAGAACACAGGAGAAGTACATTAAGATGTTTGCATTCATATTCCTTTCATTAATTATGTTTTTATACAATGCATTGTCTCACATTCTAATCATGAAATATGGCATTGGAAGTCTCTAGTCTTGAATGATTACTCTTGCGGTAATTTCATGGCCCCAACATCCTTACTATAAATCCCATCTTGCTGCTGCTGGTGGCCCAAAGAGAAAATGAAGAAAAATAGTGTAAGTAAATAAGAAAAATAAAGAGAAGGGCAGGGGAACAAGAAGTTAAAGAATGAAACAGTTACATCCCAGAAACATATTTTTAGAGAATCAGATGCATTAGCCAACCAACTGTTCTAACGAAAAAGTGAAAAAGAAAGACAGAGTACAAATCAGAGAATATGTTCTGCGGAGAAGCCGTATTTGACTTAGGAAAAAGGCAGTATTAGATGAACAAAAAGAACAAGTGCGATTTTTTTCTGTTTTCTGATACGTAGACAAATAGATATTTCGAGACATTGTTGTCTATTATTACATCAAGTTTTTGATTCCTTTTGAATGTCTAATTAGCCAATTAAGAACTGAACTTGGGCATGACTGCCTTACAAGCATGCAAAATCCAGCTTGGATTAATGAAAATTTGGTGATCCCAAAGCTCAGCTAAATCTTTTTATAAATGACCTATGCTATCCAAATAATCCACTCTTTAAAATGGATGAACCGGTTCTGACATAATGGAGATTTCTTATAATAGCTATATTTTACTATGTTGTATTGAAAAAGGAATACTTAATTAATGTTTGAT
>NC_026148.1:6980456-6986781 GCF_000512975.1 Sesamum indicum | reverse complement strand
TTGCAATTAACGGACGGTAGAAAATATGTGCATCCAATGCACATAATAAATCTAATTAATTATACAACTTAAAATTTTTTAGAAAAATCAAATTTTATAAAAAATTAAAAAAATGCATAATTAATAATAAAAAAATTCAAAAAACCAAATTTTCAAAAAACTATAAAAAAGGACTCGGCCGTCGCTGAGGCCTACAGCGCACGCTGTGGCAGCCTGGAGGGAAAAAGTTTGTTGGGAACTGAGCAGTTTCTTGCTGCCTTGCTGGCCTCTTCTGCTTCTCCTCAACCCCTCGCCTTCCACCCGTTCCTTTTTCTGTCGCTCAATCGCACGAATCGAAGTACAAAGCTCTCCCCACTACTCCACTCCTCCCACTTCTCTTCTGAAAATGAGGCCCCAGCGTCTGAGTTTCAGTGGAGATGGAGAAGGAGAAGACGAAGAAGATAAGCAACAAACTACTCACGAGGCAGACGAAGAAACCGATTCTGACTCAGACTCCAAAAGCGAAGAAGAGGAAAGCACAGCAGCAGTACCTCCGAAGAAGACCAAGTTGAATCCACCGCGTGAAGAAGAAGGACCCGTATCTGGAAAAGAGGAGTCGGAGTGCTCTGCCGCAAAACCTAGCGTGAAGAACACCCCTTTCTCTAAGATATTCTCCGAAGAGGATGAAATCGCTCTGCTTAAAGGCCTCGCCGTTTTCTGGGCTGACGGGAGGAACAACAAGTGGACCGAGTTTTACAACTTCATCAAGGACAATCTCCAGCATCAGTTTACCAGAACTCAGGTGTCTGAGGAGATTCGTAGGCTCAAGGGCAAGTTTGAGAACAATTTTAAAAAAGCTCGCGCCAATGGGGACTGGCTTGATTTGTTGGACGCCCATGAATCCGCTGTGTTTGATGTGTCGAAGACACTGTGGGGAGAAGATAAATGCGAAGCTGGGGACAAACATGCTGAAAAAGAAAAGGAGACACCACAAAAGGGAGACAGAAGCAGATTCCAAAAGAAGAGAAAACGGGCTGGGAAAGAGCATGATGCAGACAAAGAGATAATGAAGAACCAAAAAAAAACGGGGAAGATTGACAAAGAGGAGTTTGCTTCTGCGTACCCACTCGTGGCATTGTCTTTGAATGAAAATGGATATCCCAACTTCATCAAGGAGAAATTCCTTTTGATTGGCAGAGAGAAGTTACAGGAGCTGGAAGAGAAGTGGAGGGATGTGAAAGCTGCAGAGCTTAGCCTGGAGCTTAAAAGGATTGATTTGATTAGGAGGGACTTGCACAATCTACTCTGAAGCAAATGAAGGATTTAAGAGACTTTTTGGCTTTTGAACAGGTATAACATACTGTTGCTGTCCATCTTAGTGTTAGTTTTTTGTTGTTTCTGAATGTTGATATCAGTTATATATGCTGTTTTGTTGAGTTGATGTCTGTTTTTGTGGAAAATTAGATTTGATGGAGTCCTTTTTATGTCTTTGACAGAGTTCTTGTCTTCGAAATTTTAAAGCAGGTCTTCAGATTATTACATAGGTGCGGTGCACTTGCCTGTTTGCACAATGAAGTCTTCATGTCATAACTAATAAAAGAGAATCAAGTCACAAGTTGCAGATAAAATTGCACAATGAAGTCTTCATGTCATAACTAATAAAAGAGAATCAAGTCACAAGTTAGGAAGCAGATAAAATATTTGCCTCATAGGCAGCAGCAACTGCACTTAGAATGCACAAATACTATGGCTCAGAATGTCATAAAGAATTCTTAACGAGTTCCCAAGGATGGAGAAAGGGCTAATGCTTCAGTCATACTAGATTATGATCCCAGGTTTACCAAACTACCTTTGGCTTATTAGTTCAGATAAGATTCCAATCTAATATTTCAGAGACAGTAAAAGGTTGAATGGTTAGACAAATTTTATTTTGTTGTTGCATAAGCCACAAACATATGGCCGGTTCTCTTTTTCCCCTTGGCTAAAATCATTAAGGGTGTATTTGGACAGAGATTTGGATTTGAAGTAAGGATTTGGAGAATGGATTTCATGACAATATTATTAGGATGCAAATGCAATCTAATAGATAAGATCTATGGATACCAAGTTTAAACAAGCAGGTTACAAGCAGAACACAGGAGAAGTACATTAAGATGTTTGCATTCATATTCCTTTCATTAATTATGTTTTTATACAATGCATTGTCTCACATTCTAATCATGAAATATGGCATTGGAAGTCTCTAGTCTTGAATGATTACTCTTGCGGTAATTTCATGGCCCCGACATCCTTACTATAAATCCCATCTTGCTGCTGCTGCTGGCCCAAAGAGAAAATGAAGAAAAATAGTGTAAGTAAATAAGAAAAATAAAGAGAAGGGCAGGGGAACAAGAAGTTAAAGAATGAAACAGTTACATCCCAGAAACATATTTTCAGAGAATCAGATGCATTAGCCAACCAACTGTTCTAACGAAAAAGTGAAAAAGAAAGACAGAGTACAAATCAGAGAATATGTTCTTCGGAGAAGCCGTATTTGACTTAGGAAAAAGGCAGTATTAGATGAACAAAAAGAACAAGTGCGATTTTTTTCTGTTTTCTGATATGTAGACAAATAGATATTTCGAGACATTGTTGTCTATTATTACATCAAGTTTTTGATTCCTTTTGAATGTCTAATTAGCCAATTAAGAACTGAACTTGAGCATGACTGCTTTACAAGCATGCAAAATCCAGCTTGGATTAATGAAAATTTGGTGATCCCAAAGCTCAGCTAAATCTTTTTATAAATGACCTATGCTATCCAAATAATCCACTCTTTAAAATGGAAGAAATAAGCTCCATGAGTTTAAGACTTAAAAAACGCGAACTTTAACCATAGTTGAGCGAATAGAGATTTCCTCTGTAGTCTTAGTAGTTCTTAGCTGTTAGATGGCAACGTATCCTTCCATAAAAGGATCTATGGGAATTTGACATCAATTTGTTGTTTCAATTAATGTTTCAATTTGGTGTTTTCATAACGTCAATTCTAAATCACCTAGTGGTCCTACACATGCATTTTTCCAGTGGTTATGTATCATATGCAATTTCTATTTTGTATCTAACCCTTTAGCATTTACATGTTCTTTTTGTGCCTTATTCAAGTGGACCAACCATTATGAAGGATGGTAAACTATGTCACATTGTCAAACTTGAACACTGCAATGCAATCTGAACAACTCAAGGATAAGGGGAAGAGAAAGAAGTAGACAAAACAGGGCACTTGTTTTTGTGTAGGATGTGAATTTTTATCATGACTAGCCAACATGAATATGTTGCCTTTTTGTAAAGCGAGAAAGATACTTGTTTGATGATTTGTTTTGCCACATTACAAATGTTGTGGATTTTTTGTACATGATGTGCTCTGTTTGGACAGATGACAAATTAAGAAACGTGGTTAACATAACAACTTTTGTATAAATTATAATTCTAAATATCAATTAAGTTGGCACTTTTGATTGAATTGCAACTCTTTTTTGCTTCTTTTTTTGTTTCTGTCAGAGATAAAGAGAATAAATGCGGGAAAAATTGCAATTTTGGTCCCACTAGATAGACACTGTTGTAATTTTGGTCCCACACATTACGGGCTCAACAATTTTGATCCCCCAGAAAGAAAACCTTTTGCACTTTTAATCCTAACCCTGTTTAAACTGTTATGTGAGGGATGAAAACCCACTTTTGAAAGGTCAAAGGTGGTTTTTCATGGTTTGAAACTCACTAGACTTTTTTAAGGGAATTATATCCTATTATGTCACAATTTGAATGCATCTCAAGATAAAATGACAAGTTTTTCCACTAAATTTTGCAAAAAGATAAGCTGCCCAGTTATGAAAGATAAAACAAAATGTCTCTGCAATAAAATAAGCTGCACACTTGTGATAAATAAAAAAAATAAGGGTAAATTACATCAAAAGTCCCTTAAGTTTGACATAATTACAAATACATTTCTATTAAATAAAAAATTATATTTACCCTCCTTGAGGTTTGTCCCATCTAACATTTAACTCCACCGATAGGTTTTCGGTGAATTTATCACATATTGTACCCAAAATATCCCTAATAAAATGTTTGACTATTATTTGACCAATTTTGAGACAAAAATGCCCTTTGGACCAAATTGTAATATTTTAAAATATTAAGGGAGTTAAATGTTATGATCTCACATATTTTTTACTTAAATGTAATATTTTATTTTTTCTTTGCTAACCTAGCTATTTTTTGTCCATTGCAAGGATTATCTTATATATTATATGAAAAATCGTTCCTAGTATTAAATTTATCAAAAAAGTTATTTTTTTAATTGGAACGGTTTTGACGAAATTTGGAACAGTTACTGTATTTCTGTTGGATTACTTTTGCAATGATTTTTGGAATCCTCGTGCTTGAATTTTAAAACTGTTTTTTTTTTTTTTTTTGTATTGGTGATAAATATAGGAACGATCTTTGAATGATTTTTTTGTCGATCTTTGCAATAGTTTTAGGCACGGGTATATTTTTGTTTGGAACAGTCTTCTGTAACGGTTTTAGAAACGGTCAGTCTTATTTAGGAGCACGTATATAAAATTATTGTAATATTGGTATTAGGAACAGTCTGTTTTAGTTTGGAACACATACTTAAAACTGAAGTAGCAATGGTATTAAGAATGGTCAACCACTATTTAGGAACACTTGTTTCAAATGGTTATAGCAATGGTATTTGGAATAGTCAATGCAGGTAGGAACACATGTTTAGAACTGTTTTAGTAATGGTATTTGGGACGATCATTTACTTAGATTTGTAATATTTTCTTACTATTACTAAAGTCATTTCAATTTTTTTAATTTATTTATATTTTATAATTTATTCATATATTTAATAAAAAATTTAATAAATAAATAAATTTATATTTGAATAAATTTAAATATACAATTAAATTAATTTAATACATTTTAAGTAATTATATTTATGAATTTAATTAATTTAATAAATATGAAATAATTGAATGTAATAAACATTATGAAACATGAACAATCAAGGAAAATTATTTTATTAATATGAAAAATTACCTAATTACGTAGTTAGTGACATCCATATCGTCCTAGTTTGAGGCCGGGGGTTGTGTCGGAAGTGGTGCTGCGGTCGAGGAGGAGGCCCGCATCTCCCTCATCATTGCCATCATCGTCTCGAGACGGCCGATGCGGTCCTTCATAGCCGGGTTTGGCGGTGGTGGTGGCAATGGCGGTGTCGGCCAGTGTCGGCAGGGGGGGCAATGGGGATGTGAAGGTCCAGCTGTAGACGTGGGCCTCAAAACCAAGGCCAAAATACTTGGCCCTTGTTCTTGCCCCGACTGTAGCCAGCCACATCTGCTGCTCTGTCACTGCCACCAAAGCCTCCAATTCGGCCGGGGCATCATGGTCTCAACCGTGGCCTGAGGCTGACGATCCTCCATCAACTTTTGAAATGTCTCCAGCACAACAAACAAAATTATTAGTTCTTTAACCAAAAATTAATTTTTTTTTAAAAATAATATTAATAATCTACTTGCCGCCACCTCCGCTTCCCTCAGCCTGCTCTAGCCGTCATCCTCCTTTTTTTTTCCTTATAGCACCTTTCAAATAACTATATCTACTTGGGCGGCCGACCGAACTCCGCCTTCTGTAGAAGAAAAAATAGTTAGCATCTTATTTATAAAATAATATTATTTACTTATCAATGTCCCCTCCCTCGGTACACAATCAAGGACGCCGTAGGGTTCATCGTCCGATTCACCTTATTCTTTGTGGACTCCTACTGGAAGTCCTTGTAAGCCCAGTACGCCTGGAGCTGGATCCAGACCTCGTTGGCCAACTAGAGTGGCTTGACCAGGCTGGACTTGGCGACGAAAAATGTATTCGGATATACATTTCGGCCCATGTGTGTAAGACTTGGAATATGGACTCATCATCACAGTCTCACTAGTATGTCATCTACAATAATAAAATTAAACAAAACATTAGTAAAATTTATTAAACAATTTAGATTATTAGATAATACCAAATCAAATTTAAATTTGATTACCTTCATACTCTCAAACCAGAAATTTTAGTGCTCTAGCAGCACCTGCCTCAGATATGGCCATGGGTGGAGAAAGTGTCCCCAAATGACTGCATTGATGTGCTCGTGGAAGCGGTGGTAAGACGTGAAAGGAAATGTTAATTAGATATTTTCAAGATAAAATAATACTAAAAGAATTTGATAAATAAATTTACCTCGCGCCATCGAGGTTGATGTATTAGCGCGCTGATGGGGGGGGGGCCTGCTGGTGGTGGTGGTGGTGGGGCAGCCACTGGG